>NW_026733227.1:90000-120000 GCF_028476545.2 Physella acuta
TTAGTTCAATCAGAAAACGTGGGTTTTTTAAAACTTTTTTAATGATTATTATTTTCTACTTTTTAGTCTTTGTCTGTTTGTTTGCATTAAAATCTTGCTATCGATTTTATCTTTTCACTTTTTTTGGGTAAACGAAGACAACTCGTAAAAAGACAACTCGTAAAAAGACAACTCGTAAAAAGACAACTCGTAAAAAGACAACTCGTAAAAAACACGTTGTTTGAATACGTTACTGACTAGAACACATAGATTTGAACCCGTGTCGAGTGGGATAGCAATCGTGTGCCCAACCACTCGACCATATCGTCTCCCCCAAACTGGCCTACCTCCTGTAAGTTTAAACTCGGTTCAAGCTAAATTCTCTGCCCCTAAGCCTGTGGCGACATGTGATCGTTCGCTTCACTGCGCGCGAGGTACGCGTCGCTGGTTTTTTTTCTAATGGCTAGCAGAGGAGAATTATATATATATAGATTATATAGCGGTCTAAAATGCTCAATAAAATGTTTCCATTGATCAATTTAGTAATAATAACAATTGAATATTCAATGGTCATCCAAAAGAAAGCTTCCCTGAAAATTTCAGCGCGCTAGCTAACTGGGAAGTGCCAGAAATTTCGATCGCAAGATTTGATTGGAAAGACAAACAAACAGAGAAAGCAAGTTAAAGAAAACGTGGGAAAATAACAAGCTGCTATGAAATTCTAAATACCATAAAAGTTCAACTTGTTGTAACAAATTATGATATTGATAGATTGAGACTATAGTACAATACAAAATTTGAATGTTTCTGTCATTTACTTTAATTAATAATCAATAAAGACCTAATTTCATGATCCTTACGACATAAAAAAAAAACCAAAATCTGCTCATGATCTTCCAATTCGGACTTTGGCCGGTCGTCCCTAGCCAGATGATCTTCTAATTAAGACTTTGGCCGGTCCACCATGGTCAGTCCGCGGACTGGCCGGCCAAAGGCCGAAATCGAGAGCTATTTCAGACTTTAGCCGGTCCACCATGGCCAGTCTGCGGATTGGCCGGCCAAAGGCCGAAATCAAGCAAAGTTTCGGACTTTGACCGACCTATGGGAGGCGATATTGGCCAATGCGCGGATTGGCCGGCCAATCCTAGCATTGGCCGACTTCGGGCTTTGACCGTAACATATATATATATATATATATATATATATATATATATATATATATATATATATATATATATATATATATATATATATACACATATATACATGCACATACGTTTGATTTGAATCATTACATTAGACTTTTTTTTTTTACACATCGGCAGTTCCTTCTTTTGAGATATTTTATGTTTTCTATATGAATTCCCCCCCCCCCCCTCCCCCCAAATAAATGCCTGGAAGAAACTCTGCTCTCAGTGAGTTTGCAGAAGGTCCAGTCCCAGATGTTATCCAACCATCTCTATTGTTAACCTTGCTGAATCCCCCCTCCCCCCATAGGCGTACATTAGGACAAAAGACATCTAATTTTTAGGGCCAGGATCAGTCACTGGGAGCCTGTATTGAGAGGTCATTGTTCTCATCCATGTATGCACCTCACAATCTAGCACCAGCAATCTCCTTAAAAAGTCTTGTAAAAGTTAAAACTGGTATTGGGAACCTTAGGAGGGGAAAATTATTGGGGCATGACAACTGTACACAGCTAATTCTCATTTCTGCTATATGTAGCTTGAGCTCCTTTATATCAAGAGAGTTGAACAGTATTTCCATCTGTAGTTAACTAGTTAACCAACCCCCATGACTGAAGAAAATATATACTTTTAACAGTGTCCCCCCCCCCCCCCCCCCCCCCGGAGAAAAAAGTCTGGAAGAAACTGATTGTTATTATTCTGGTTTGTTATAATTTTAATATCACATGCTGGTAAATTTACATCAATACTAAATTAGTTTATATTCAATGTTATTGAATACTTAAGTTAGTGTAATTCTGAAAACTTAAAAATAAAATGTAAGTTTTTCCAAAAAAAAAATGTATTTTCTATTTTTTTTTTATACAATAATATAAGTAAATATAGGTCAAGGTCATAATTAAATATCTTTAACTACTACTTAACACCCCAAAGTCAACAGTTAACAAAGATAACCATTATTTCACCACAAATAACCATTTAACATAAACATTTGCATCTGTGTTTCTCGCTAGTGTCCAATAATTGTCATGTTTGTACAACAATGTACATGGGGGCATTCGTTGCTAGGGACGCTTGTGTACATTTGATATAATGAAGTAGTTAAAAAAAATTGTTACTCTTAAATTTTTATCAGATATAAATATGGTACTGCTACAAGTTTTAAATGTATTTTGCACTTAAAATGTTAATATTTAAGAAGATATGCATTTTTCCTGTGTGCAAGTTTTCTTTTTTCCGCCAATTCCGACTAGTCTTGCAAAGTCGACGCTATAACATTTTTCTAAACTAAAATTTTTCACAAAACACACAAATACATTAGTCTAATCATTTTCAAAATACAATGAATCTTTTTTTTACAAGCATCCCATAATGATAATTGGGACGCTAGCAGAAACTTTGCTTACCTCTTTTTAAGAAATTGGAAATAGCGTTAAGTGCTACTTCCGGTGAGCGGAAATCATATAAAATTTGAAAGAATCAGAATAAGTATTCATCAAACCTATGTATAAAATTTGGTTTACTTAACAATACAAATATACCAGAAATAGAGTCAAGTACCAATTTGAAATTTTATCTTTTTAGCTGAAATAGTACGTAAGTTAGCGCATTCCTGGAGAAAAAGTTAAAGTTAAATACCACTTCCGGTTAGGGGTCATCCATTTATGACGCCCACAATTTTTTTGGATTTTGGACGACCCTCCCCCCCCCCCCAAATCTTCTTATTTCCCTTCTATAAGTCTATACGCGTCCGCAAAAGTCAATTTTTTCGGGACCCCCCCCCCCCCCCCGTGTGGATGTCATAAATGGATGACCCCCTACTGGTTGGATGACCCTACTTTGAGCTTTAAACAGTGGTTATTGACTGTTCATAAACCAGAAGTAGATTAACCCTTTGAGCCCGACAGGCCGGAAAACCAGCTTCAAGATTAGGCATACATGTCCAAAAAGCCAGTTTTCCGGCCCGATGATCTAGCGCCATAGTACTAGTGGCTGGTATACCGTCTTATTAAATATAATAAGCGGCGTACTGAATAAAAGGGTGCATGTCTTTTTAGTGCGGGATTATGATGCTAAAAAGAGATTATGGGGAAGTTGAAAGTGTTTGCATTTCATAAAATACATTGTCAACAAAAAAAATCTTTCAAAAGAAATCATTCAAAAGTTGATACTGACCTACAAATTTGATATCTAATATTTAAAGATGAAATGTAAATTTGTGGAAGACATGCATTTAATAAACTCTACTTGATCGCAGTTGTGTAATATTTTTAAAGTGTTCATTTTTGTACTAAAATCTAAATCAACAGATAAAAAAACCTAAATATAATTTTCTCAAAATAAATTTTCATTTTACTACTTATCAATTTTGATTAATGTAATGTTCACAGAACAAAATTAAACTTAATCTATTACCAATTTTTGTTTTAAAAAGTATACAACTTACGCCCCTTTGTACCAATTACTTCCCAGAAAATAAATGATTTATAAATAATCATAATATTTCTTTTATAGGCCTACACTGAATGTACTGTTTACTTATTTTATCAAAAAGTTCAGAAGTCATTTTAAATGTCCTCTGTGTTTATTAAGTTTATGCTCCTATTGCTTTTTAACATTTTAATGAGGCCTCAGTCAGTGGTATGTTTTTTTTTTAACCTAGAATTGAATCTAGAGAAATCTAGACCTAGACTGGATTCCAGATCCAAAGTATACTATTTTACTATAGATTACAATGTAGATCTATTCTAGATCTAGTCAATATTGAATATAGTTAGTTATAGATATTATTATTATTATTATTCTGGTCTATTACATTACTCATTACTTACTTTACTTAGGAGTAGAGATCTAGGTCTAGATCTACATACTCGACTCATACATACTACTACATACATACATATTACATATGATATTACGGGTGTGGGGAAATTGCAAGACCCGAAAAGCGAAATGGCGAGGCGGGAAAATGCAAGAAGATAATGCGAGACATACCTGCGGAATCAAGGGTAAATAGCGAGACACTTTTTGCGAAAGAATAGTTTTTTTTTCATGCTTTTTTCATCTTTATTTATTTAAATTATTTTTTTTTTGTTTTAAAATAAACTAGCATGTAGCCATACCCTTTAACACGAGTGTTGAATGTTGTTATTTTTTTATCTAGATTTTATTATATAGATAGATAGATACTAAGAAGATAGATAGATCTAGATCTATCTATTAAAAAATCCTAACATCGTTGCTGTGCTACTGTCATTGCCCGCTCTCGTTAGCGAGAGGAAAATCCCGTCTCAGTCGACATTAATTTTAAAAAATCTAACCCGCTCATGTTTATACAAACGTGAGCTGTGTCATTGTGAATTGGTATAATTTTGTCAGCAGGAGAGATATTCTGCAACATGTATTCATGGATTGTTGTACTTGCAAAAAGTGTAAAAGTATAAACAATTCTAAAAAGAGTAATTTATTTTTTATTAAGTAATTTTAATTACAAACAAAATTTACAAACAAAATCTTCTGAAACAGTCCTAGCATTAGTCAAACACACCTCGTCACACCATCTTTCACACATAGTACATTCAACCCAGTTCATTAGACTCCCATTTATACTGTGCTAACACAGAAAACGAAAATGAACAGAATGGAAAAAATGTGCGTCTGTAGATAATCTGAATAAAGTCCGCTATCGACAAAACTACCATTTAATAGCTAAAAGGGGTCATCCATAAATGACGATTTTTACCCCCCTCCCCCTGCCCTCCGTCACACATTTTCACAAAAATCCAGACCCCCCCCCCCACTAAAATGACGTCACACCTCAGCCTACAACCCCCCTCAAAATTGCAGTTGAATTTTTTTTAAACATCGATATTTTCCCAAAATCTTGTCTAATTTCTGTCAAAATAGAGTATTTTAATCAATTCCTATTTCAATTTATTAAAACAGTTTTCTAAAACGCGAAAAACGTCTAAAATTCTTTTTCTAACATTAATTTTTTATAGTGTGACGTCACACATTTCTATGCAACAATACAAAATATGTTTGCGGCGGCACGGCGATCTTCAAAGACGGTAAATCAGGCGGCCTCGGCGTTCCACACAAAAGAAAGAAGTTGATCTATCGTCGGCGGTATTTCCGTCGGTTTCGAACAAGGTGGTATTCTAAGTCGACACAAAAGATGGGGGGGGGGGGGGGGGAGTTCACAAATCATCAGTATGTCTAGCGACGGAAAAATCGAAAGTTTTAACAATGTAAAGAAAACGTGTTTGAAGTCTGGACCAAATACCACTGAAAATCGGGTGCGATAAATTTTTCGCAGAAATCTTCGCATTTCAACACCATCCAGCGTAAGTATCGGGTTGTGGTAAAATGCGAGACAAAAAAGTCACGTGACCAACCGTTTTCGCGCCCTTCTCGCATTTTCCCGCCTCGCCATTTCGCTTTTCGCGTCTCGCAATTTCCCCACACCCTGATATTACATTCATTACTAAATAATTATTATACTGAACTAATAATATAGAGATCTAGATCTATCATTCTATATCTAAATCTAGTTAAGTATACTCAAGTATACTGTATTAGATCTAGTAAGTAAAGTATGATATCAGATATGTGATATAGAGATCTAGATCTAGATATAGTAACTAAGTATAGACTGTATATATAGATCTATAGTAACAGTGTATAGACACGGATATCTCTAACTGTACCTAGAATCTAGATCTATAAATACTATAATAATATATAGCCTATATGATATAATATATAACAATAAATAGAATAGATCTAGATCTAGATTAGATAATTATTAATTAATAGATACCCCTAACGGCCTAACTGTGTAATTTAAAAGTTAAAAAGTGTCATACTCACGACAAATACTAGACTAGATCTAGACTCTAGATCTAATTAGTCTACTAACTAAAATAATGTCTGAAAAGGCAAAATAGTAAACAACGAATGTTATTTGTTAAAAAAAAAATTACCATTGAACTGCTGAGTAAAGAATCACTGGTAACAAGGCTGACCATCGCCATCCAAAAAAACACGTAGATCTATATAATAATATATTAATATATTACTAGATCTAGATCTAGATTATATAAATAGACAAGGAGCTACGGAACCGGACCAAGTCGCGAACTAGATCTAGAGATCTAGATCTAGTTTTTTATTCTACGTTAGGCCTAGCCTAGTCTTGGTATCGCGCATTTTTGAACTTTGACCTGTGTTGTAAATGAACTAGGTCATGTATATTGTAGATCTAGGTGACAATAAAAACGGAATAAAATCACCATTTAAAATTTAATAAATAGTATAACTACAGACTATAGGCCAACACTTTTTGAGGACCGCCCACTTATATATTTATTTACTTATGACGTTTGTAAACATTTAGCCTTAATTAATACTTTCCCCGGCGACTGTGTGTAATCCACACAGAGACACTAAGTATTTATATATATATAGTATAGACGTCTAACTACTAGATCCGTGCTCAGCCACGGTAAATCTTTTTTAAATGTACCAACTTGGGAACAGAACAAAACTAAACACAACACAAACACGAATGAAAACACAAAAGGAAACACAAACGAAAACGCAAAACACAAATACAAAAGAAAAAACAAACGCAAATAAAAACAAATGAAAACACAACCACAATGCAAACACAAATGGAAACGCAGATAAAAAAAACCACAAACGAAAAAAAAAACACAACACTCATAACATAAACACAAGTTAAATGCAAACATAACTCCGCCATTGTCTGGTCCCAAGTCCAGAATGGGAAAGGAGGAGGGTTTTGGGTTTGGGCTAGCAACCCACCATGTAAAAACAAAAACGCTACAGAAACGGCAACAGATCTAAATCAAACCATCATGTGAGAGCAACCGAGGATCGAGGCAGCTTTGCCTGATATGACGAGTCTAGATGAAAGCCGCAAGGAAGTCTCTACTCCGAAACAGTCCTTAGTAACCCCCAAAATTATTACACGAATAGGAGCTTGGAATGTGCGTACCATGTACGAAACTAGCAAAACAGCTCAAGTGGTCAAGGAAATGTCAAGATACAGGATCAACATCCTGGGTATCAGCGAAATGAGATGGACAGACTCAGGCCTGACTACACTCGGATCAGGAGAAACTATAATCTATTCTGGGAGATCTGATAACCAACACCAGGAAGGAGTTGGTATTATCATGGATAAAATATCAAGGAAAAGTCTAATAGGGTGGGAACCAATCAATTCTCGCATGCTTAGAGCCAGATTCTTCTCAAGACATGTAAAGATTACCGTAATACAGTGCTACGCCCCGACAGAACAAGCAAAGGATGAAGACAAAGACATGTTCTACCACACTCTACAAGATCAAATCGACAGGACTCCACAACATGACATTCTTGTGGTCATGGGAGACATGAATGCAAAAATAGGGGCCAGTAATAAAGGATACGAGCTCTGCATGGGTAAGGAGGGAATGGGAGAGGCAAATAACAACGGCCAAAGATTTAGAGAGATTTGCCTAGAAAATGGTCTGGTTATAGGTGGCAGCTTATTTCAGCACAAAGAAATGCACAAATCCACATGGATATCCCCAGATAAGCGAACCAGCAATCAAATTGCTATAAATAAAAAGTGGAGAAGATCCACGAGGGATGTAAAGGCAATAACAGGAGCTGACGTGGGTAGCGACCATAATCTAGTCTTGTGCAAACTACAACTCAAGCTTAAGAGAGTCGACAGGAAAGTAAACCACCAGCTATTTGACTCAGCTAAACTAAAAGATCCCACCATTAAGGCAAACTTAGTGCTAAAAGTACTTAAGTCACAAAAACAACATTTTGAGAAAAATGAGTTCAAAGATTAAAATTTACTATGAAACATTACGTTTTTATATTATTTGTTTGTTTGGAAGAGCAAATTAAATAAATTCTTCAGTATCACTATTTGTTTATAAGATAAACTTAAACTAGAGGAATAACGATCAATGCTTGGTTTGATTTTCACAAAAATGTGACTTAAGTACTTTTAGCACTGGGCTCTTCACTTCGCAATTGAACTAAAAAATAGATTTAGTCTACTCGAGAACCTACCAGAAGAGGACACCAATACTCAATGCGAGAAGATCCTGGATGTATACACGAAAACAAGCCAATGCATACTAGGACACAGGAACAAACAAAGGAAGGAATGGATCTCAAACGATACTTTGAATCTCATTGAAAAGAGAAGAGAAGCCAAAATCAAAACACTATCTGGAACCATGGAAAGCAGGGTACGGAACGATGTAGAATATAGAAGACTGCAAAAAGAGGTAAAAAGGAATGCTAGGAAGGATAAAAGGAACTATGTAGACACAATGGCCACAGAAGCACAGGCTGCAGCTGACAAGGGAGATAGCAGAACAGTCTACAAGATTATCAGGACTCTAACAGGAGGAATAGCAAATAGATCATCTACTATCAAGGACAAAAACGGGAAAGTTCTTACAACGGAGAAACATCAATTGAAAAGATGGGCTGAATACTTCGAAGAGACCATAAACAGACCAGACCCAGAAGAAACTGCTGACTTCACTGACATGAACATACATTTTGAAATGTATAGAGGACCCATCCTAGAACAAGAAATAATAGAAGCTATCCAAAAAACAAAAAGCAATAAGGCTCCAGGAGAGGACAGAATCACTGCGGAGATGCTAAAGGCAGACCCAAAAATAGGTGCAGAAACTCTATCAGGGATCTTCAATAAAGTATGGAATGAAGAAAAAGTCCCGGATTCTTGGAAACGGGGAATCATTATCAAATTACCCAAAAAGGGCGACCTTAATGTTTGTGAGAACTGGAGAGGCATTAATCTTCTGTCAGTACCAGGAAAAGGAATTGATGGGATCCTTCGTGAAGAACAAGCTGGCTTCAGGGCCAACAGGTCATGTAACGACCAAATATTTGTCTTGCGCACTATAGTGGAACAGTCCCTGGAGTGGAATTCAGACATCAACTACATAGATTTCGAGAAAGCATTTGATAGCATCCACCATCCATCATTATGGAAGATACTAGAGCTATATGGCTTTCCAGGAAAAGTCATAAACATACTTAAGGACATGTACTATGGTAACCAATGCTGTGTGCGACACGAAAATCAGCAAAGTGAATGGTTCAAGGTAAAAACTGGAGTCAGACAGGGCTGTGTCATCTCACCTGTCATCTTTTTGGTGGTAATAGACTGGATTATGAGAAGAGCCACTGAGGATAAGCCAAGAGGAATTGTTTGGGAACTTACCAACCACCTAGAGGACTGTGACTTTGCTGACGACTTGGCTTTACTTTCACATGCCCAAAAAGACATCCAAGCGAAAACCACAAGAATAGAGCAAATTGCCAAAAGCGTTGGGCTAAAGATAAACTCCGGAAAAACCAAGCTAATGAAAATAAAAACCAAAAGTGCTCTCAAGACCTTTGCGAATGGAGCAGAGCTAGAAGAGGTCAAAGACTTTAAGTACCTCGGCAGCTATATATCAGCAAATGGCAGCATGGAGAAAGAAATTGCCACCAGAATAGCAATGGCAGCACAAGCTTTCAACAGACTCGCTAAGATCTGGAAATCATCCTCACTGCAGCAGAGAACTAAAATAAGGATCTATAAGTCAAATGTACGTTCTGTACTCCTCTATGCTGCAGAGTCATGGAAACTAAACAAGAAAGGAGACAGCCGACTCAGAGGCTTTGAAAGAAGATCCCTCCAACGCATCCTCAGGATAAAGTGGGACAACAAAGTCCCGAACAAGGAAATATGGCGAAGGACAGGATTAAACGACATTGTCTCAGAAGTTAGAACGAGGAGATGGAGATGGCTGGGCCATGTCCTACGCATGAGCAAAAAAAGACTCCCCAACATGGCGCTGAAGTGGAACCCACCCGGAAAGAGAAAGAGAGGAAGACCACTGGGAACATGGAGGAGAGAGATGGAAGAAGAAGTACAGGCTACTGGCAAAACCTGGCATGAACTAAAGTGGCTCGCCCAGGACAGGGTGGAATGGCGGAGATTTGTTGTTGCCCTATACTCCACAGGGAGTGATGAGGATTAAGTAAGTAAGTAAATGCAAACATAAACGCATAGTGCTCACAGTCTAACTCGTGGTGCCAAATCGCACCCTGTCCGAGCGCCGGAGGACGCGCCTGATTACGTGAATAACTATAAAACCCCCAGGTTGTCCGCAAACCGAAAGATAAAATAATAATTAGTAAACAGTAATTTCAGTGCATAAAATAAATAAAAGATTGACTTTTATCAATCCTTGCTAATTATAATATTCCAACAATAATGTCCTCTTATACTTACACGTCTGCAGAATTCGCATTCACATTTTGCTAATTATATTACTCCAACAATAATTCCCTCTTGGAGGTTTTGCATTCACATTTTTAAAAAAATTAGTGAGTTGAATTTATTTTAAAATTACCTCCCTTGGCAAAATTACAAAACAGTTTATTAATTAGCTTTTCAACCCTACTGTTATTAAAATGTAGATCTATCCACTTTTTCTAGGTATCTAAACGAAAATGATATTTGACATTGATCCGTTTAATATGTTTTAGCAATTTGCGTGTATTAAATATTTTCTTCACGTTATGCTAAAAAGTAAAAACTGTAGCAACTATAAAATCAATATATATAATTCTCTTCTGGGAGACGTTAGAAAACATTCTGCAAGCGCCTCCTTACAGTCCCCTCTCTTTCTCTCTATCACTATCACTACCACCCCCACCCCACCCCCACATGGTCTGGTGAGTTGTGGTCACAATAAATTAAATGTTTACAAATCGTAGAGCCGGGTTTAGTGACGGCTATTAGGGGCAGATAATTTAGTTTGAAACGATTTTAAACTTACAGGAGGTAACTAAGAGGAGGCTGCTTTCACGAGGGGGGGGGGTGTAGGGTCGGGGTTAGGGGAAAGGGGTGGCAGCATTGGTACTGTCGAATTCACAAATTATGATTTACTGAAAAGTAGAAAATAAAACAACTAAATAGCAGCGTATGATACGCCGCGGGTCGGGTCGTAGATTTAAGTCGTTATATAAACAAACCCTACTCTAATAAGACACTGGGATGCAAGTAAAAAGCACGACATGTTATGTGTTTACGTTTATGGTTCCAAAATCTATAGCGATGACGGAAGGACTGACACACTACCACAAGCGTTATATTATAGTTATAGATATTTTAGCTCATATCTCTAGTCTCGTTTTCTAAATTGTTCTCAACCTCATTATCATCTAGATCAGGGGTCTCCAAACTTTTCAGCCCGAGGGCCGCACTAACTATAAAATATCAGTTCGGGGGCCAGAGTTTTTTCCAGGCAACGCTTCAGAGTGGCATTCTTGATATTGTTTGTTCGCACAGGTATGTTGTTCGAAATTTTTCTTCCAGTATTTCATTCTTGATATTGTTTGTTCGCACAGGTATGTTGTTTGAAAATTTTCTTCAAGTATTTCATTCTTGATATTGTTTGTTCGCACAGGTATGTTGTTCGAAAATTTGAAAGATACTTTAAGTTTTAATATTAGGAAAGTCTTCATTAAGCAAAAAAACTATTTTAAAAAACTTATAAAAACCCACCTTCCCTTCTTTGTACTTGTCTCATTTGAGTGTAATTCAATTACCTCCAGCAGCAGTTCATCTGGCCACATTTGCTTCAAATGGGTTTTGAAACAGTCTCGCTTCTTCTGCCTTTGAATCGAAGTCAGAAAACCGATGCTGAAACTGCAGCTTGACGATCTCGCATGCAAATGAAGACCGTGCACTGCTGAAAGTGCGACAAGTTGTTGGCCTGTACTTGTTCCAAAAACATGCCAAGTTTGGATCTGCAGGCCTGTAGGTGGGTGTATAGATCAGAAACTAAATTTCCCTCTTTTGTAGTTTTAGTTTCAGAATATTTAAATGACCAATGATGTTTGCATCAGAGGCCAATTTCCATACCCACTCTTCATCAGACATTAATAGCTCTGGCTTGCCTTTACTTTCCAGGAAGTAACCTATTTCCTTTTTAACTTAAATACTCTGTTCAGAACTTTCTCACAAGTTAGCCATCATAATACACTGCATGGACATTGGTAGTAGAATTCGCTTCTCCAACCAAGCCTTTCTTAATGCCACTCATGTACTTTTCTCCATCAAGTCAGGTAATCCAAGGTTAGTCCAGTCCAAGTTATAATAAGCAAATGTTTTCTTTAACTCATTGAATATATCCTGTCCGATAACGGTGACATAATGTTATATAGGGAAGCCAGCTCTTGTGTTAGGTTCATGTCTTCATCCACACCTGTAATGAACACAGCAGTTGAGAGGTGGGCCAGCTGTACAGCGACTCATCCATTGCAATTGAAAAATGGCGCAACGCTTGCACTTTTCGCTATTTGAGTCACGTTTTCACCAATGTCTGCAACATGACGGACTATGGTTTTCGCACCCAAAGCTACATTTTTAAATTGTTTTGAATTTTCTTCCTCAGCCACCTCTAAAAAACATTTTTTTTTTACCTTGGACAAAAAGATATCCGCGGGCCGTATGAGAGGACCTCGAGGGCCGCATTCGGCCCGCGGGCCGTAGTTTGGAGGCCCCTGATCTAGATCTTCACTACAGTGGTAGGGGTGAACACATTTGAGGCTGTAAATTTAAATAATATGCGAAATTGTTTTCATCAGGGTTAGAAATTTGTTTAATACGGTCCATTGGTGTTATCCACCCAGTTGCCTGGAATAAGAAGAAATACTATTTCCCATTATACAAAGTGTACGGGTGTAATCCCCTCAGTTGCCGGGGACATGGTACCAAATATGTTGCATTACGTTAAACAACACGTTAAAGAACATTTCCTTGAAAAATCACTACTCATACTCAGATTCAGCTGTCAAGATAATTGATTACCACCCGTGCTACGACCATGTGGCGTAGTTGGGGAATGCGACCACTCTTGGTGCCGCCTTAGGGACCGCGCTGTCGTATTGTTGAGCATACGACTGCTAACCCGAAAGTGTTGAGTTCAAATCCCGGGGCTGTGACAGTAAAACAGAGTCCACCCAGCTCTGTTGGGTACTTGATTCATGTTAGGAAAAGTTACGGCGTCTGGGCATAGTGCTTACCACACTATCCCTCCCTCTAAATGCCGAGGACACTGAAACAAACTAACTTCACCACAGAGGCGGGGCGTTGGGTGCGGGCCGCACCGGTGACACCATTTAGGGGGGGGGGGGGGTGACACCAAGACAAAGAATTGCAAAATTTACAGAAGAAAAATGTTTTTTTTTTGCCAGTTCAATTAATAATTAATTAAAGTTCAATAGTCCTTTAAGTACAAATTAACAATTATAACAAGGGGATGGGGGTGACAACTTAAGAGAAAACAATGCTACATCCTACTATAATATTAACATACTCTAGATAAACATCGTTACTATTACGTCTGTAATGATTAAAGCTTAGTTATAAAACATACATGTACGCGGCATATATTTAAATTAGTGTAATAAAATAAATTTTAAAAAACCTTTATAATTATAACATAATTAAAACATGAGATCTCTTACATATTTTAGCGACCAAAGCTTTTATTTAAACAAAGCAAGTTCATTTTCTGATGTTAGTTTCATTCCTAATTATCCTGGTTATTGTTATATCCCGAACTTTATTCGTAAAGGAAAATAAACTATAATTTAGTATGTGCAAGTGTAATATATAAACATAAAGCTCAAATGTACTATGTGACAGAATTATGGAAGAAATGCACATAGAAAAACAAGTTAATAAAACGTCTAGTGACAATTTAAGCGCAATTTCCTCAATTAATTTTTTGTGACCGAACGAAAGGATATGGTAGGGCTACACCAAAATACACTTGATTATTAAATACAACTACGTAGGCTAAATAGATAACCATGTTAGTCTTGCATTCTCACCCTTAGTGTCTTAACAGTCGATCTTTACAGCTATAACCTGAAAATATGTAATCAATAGCCACAATAAACGGTCCAACATAATTTAGAGGACGTAACAAGGATTTTTTCGTAGACAAGGGCTATATACTTTTAAAGGAATCTATAACTACTATAAGGGTTTATTTCCAATCTGACTGCAAAGTGTAAATGCATCTGCACTCGTGCACTGATCATTAATATATATGGACATTGTTACAACTGCAGTAAAGATCTCGCTTACCCCTCCCTCCCCCCCCCCCATTCCAGGTAAGTTTTGGAGACATTAACATAACATATAATATATAGTTAAAATTGAAGTTAAAGAACGCACTTAAAAATCGACTTCAAGCTAAACATCATGTACTATTTAGTTTAAAATCATAGCTAAAACCCAACCCATCCATGAAATTTGCGGGGTTTCTACTTTAAACTATATTCATATATTGTTAACACTGGCGACGAAATGTACGATCACGTGACCGTTTACATTTAACAGGGAAAAAAAATATATTCAGCTATTCTAAAAAGATTAGAAAAATATGTTGTAATTAATTTTCAAAGTACCCTCTGTCAGAGAAGCTAAAAATATTTTAACTAAGCAATCATAAAAAAAATTAGACTCCGATACAAAGTAAAGTGGGGTTTAGCCAGTGCCGGCGCCAGGTTATTTAGCGCCCTAGGCAAAAATGCCGCCCCCCCCCATATATATATAATATGGTGCCACGTCAAAACGGCCCGGGACAAATCGGCCCCGTCAAAACGGCCCCGTTAATATGACCCCGTCAGATCGACCCCCGACAAAACGACCCCGTCAAAATAGCCCCGTCAAAAGGACCCCGAGTTATAGGCTCCCGTCAAATGGCCTCCCGTCAAACTGACTCGCGACACATAGGCTCCCGACAAATGGGCTCCCGACAAATAGGCTCAGGACATATTGGCTCCAGACAAAGCGGCTCCCGACATGTTGGCTCCCGACAAAAGGGCTCCCGACATATTGGCTCCCGACATATTGGCTCCAGACAAATTAATCGTATTACCATTTTGGCATAAAAGCAACCATTTTGTCCTACATCCACTACCACAAACCTTTTTTAAATGCTTGCATGAAATAGTTTTTCATGAACCAACATCAATTCACAAACAAATCTAGCCCTTAACAGCCGAATTCCACCAATTCTAAAATTGTGATAATGTTTAATTTACAACATAAAAGATCTGGTGCTTAAAAGCGAGCACAGAAGTGTAAATGTATGATATACATGATGTATACAGGATAACGACATTTTGTTTTGATAACCTAAAAGCATACTGGAGGTAGGGAACAGACTATAACCGACTCATTTAAGGAAGTCACAGATAGATGACCCTTAAATTAAAACATACTATTTCTTATAATAGATAAACTATTATAAAAATAAGGCCGACCGAACAAGAGATGCATTAGTTGCGTTACTTAAGAGTGTTGGATAAGCTTACTCTAACTCTAAAGAATATTGATGAAGGAGTCCCACTGACAGGTGTCATAATCAATGAGACCGTTTTGTCGGAACACTTAGTCTCTACGAAAACACTATTGTCAGTGGTCATTTTGCCGGGAGCCAAATTGACAAGAGCCTATTTGCCGTGAGCCAAAATGACGGGAGCCTATTTGTCGGGAGTCGTAGTGACGGGGGCCGTTTTGTCGAGAAACTAAATAACGGTAGCCTATATGTCGGGAGCCTTATTGACTGGAGCCCTTTTGTTGGAAGCCTATATGACGGGAGCCTACGTGTCAGCAGCCTATATGACGGGGTCAATATGTCGCTGGCCCTTTTGACGGGGTCGATTTGACGGGGCTCTTATGTCGGCGCCGTTTTGTCATTGGCCGTTTTGACGCCGCACGATATATATATATATATATATATATATATATATATATATATATATATATATATATATATATATATATATATATATATATATATATATATATATATATATATATATATAAGACTGTCTCACTAAATTCTAAATTAAATCATTTCATCCAGCATGAGACAACAAATCACAAAGAGATAGGCTCGAACTCGTGTCTGGCTTGCAATAATCAAGTTTTTAAATTTCTGAATTACGACCAACGAAAATTATGAATAGTGCTCCTTTTTATTTGGCGAGTCGGTCAAGGACTATGAAACTTTATATGTGTAATGGTTTCCTGCGTTCTTTTTTGGCTTTGCATTTAAACTATAATTTGGAATTGATTCCTTTTTATAGCTTAGTCATTCGGCAGGATGCTTAATTCTCATAATTCTTAAGAGAAGAATTTTTAGTTTTAATTCGCATAATAAACAAGTTAATTAAAAAAGTCTAGTGACATTTATGCGCAATTTCCTTATGTTATCTAAAAATAGCTCTGACGTATAATGTTGGGGTGCGTTCAAGCTAGAAGAACGATCGGTTTGTAGGTGTTTATGTAATTTTAAAATTTGTGACCGAACGAGAGGATATTTTTGAAAACTTTCTTCGGCAATATTGTTTTAAATTATGGCAGGAATCGATTGGTATATGTTTCAAGTCGCTAAGTGGTCTGGTTGCCGAGATATGGGCAAAAAACTGCTTTTTTCGAGGTTTTTTGGCTTTTCCGGGAAATACATGAAAGAAACCCGGAATTTTTATGGCCTATGCTCATTCTCGTAACTTGCTTAACATAATTGCTTTTGGAACTAGTCATCGATATTGCTTCGTTGAGGAGGAGATACGACTTAAAGCCCGGTCACACATTCATCCATACATTCATTCATCCATCCATCCATTCCCAGAAATGACGAGTTAATAAACGCAATTCTCCAGAATGCAAATTGCGCTAAAAACTATTTCGATTAGTCATATCAGCACCCCGATTCGACTATTTAAAGGAGAGAATAAGTCATGGAAGTGGTTTAAAGATTTGCCTACTTTTCATACTACAACTTATGTTGTTTTTTTTCTCTCTACGTAACAGTGTGTTTAGTTGTTGTAGAACAATCACTGATGCAATCAATTCGTCTCAATTTTACATAGCCACTAGTCTATCAAGGTGTAAATTATTTTTGTGTCGGATTATGCACCCCCCCCCCCCCTTTAACGGCTTGCGTTAAAAAAAAAAGGGCGCAAACCAGAGGCGTATCCAGGTTTTCGTTGTAGGGGGGGGCGAAAATAGAATAAAAAGGCGCCGAATTTGTTATATATATATATATATATATATATATATATATATATATATATATATATATATATATATATATATATATATATATATATATATATATATATATATATATATATATATATATATATATATATATACAGTGGCGTAGCGAGGTCGGGTGTCACCCGGTGCGGCACTTAATGGTGTCTCCCCCCCAGAGGCGTAGCGACCCTTCCCGGGGACAAACTTTCAAATTTTCGATTTGCACCCCCCACCCTCAAACTTTCGATTTGCACACCCCCCTCAAGTTTTTGATTTGCACCCCCCCCTCGAACTTTTGATTGGCACCCCCCCCCCCCCTCAAGTTTTCCTCTATATACTTTCCTATTTTTTTGCCTTGGTGTCACCTCCTAAATGGTGTCACCCGGTGCGGTCCGCACCCCCCGCCCCCCCCCCCTCGCTACGCCCCTGTATATATATATATATATATATATATATATATATATATATATATATATATATATATATATATATATATATATATATATATATACATTAGCTGTATGTTATTGCTTTGCTATGATGTAAAATAAAATTGAAAGTAGCACTCTGAAGAAATGTTTAAAAATTGTAGGCCGACAAAACAAACAAGTTAATTAAAAAGTCTAGTGACATTTAAGCGCAATTTCCTTATGTTATCTAAAAATAGCTCAGTCGTAGCGTAAATCAAGAGCAGGGTTAGTAAAACCATTGCTTAAAATACATGTTTTATTTACAATAGAGTTACATGACTAAAAACCATTGCGCGCCTAGCTAACTGAACGTGATGACGCAGCCATTGAACGTGATGGCGCAGCTATTGAACGTGATGACGTGTGTGGTGTGGTTGGATAAAAATGCCTACTAATTCGGTCGGTCCAAATTTTAATTAATTCAAAAAATTTTTTGTGACCGAACGAAAGGATATTTTTGAAAACTTTCTTCGGCAATATTGTTCTAAATTATGGCAGGAATCGATTGGTAAATGTTTCAAGTCGCTAAGTGGTCTGGTTGCCGAGATATGGGCCAAAAACTGCTTTTTTCGAGGTTTTTTGGCTTTTCCGGGAAATACATGAAAGAAACCCGGAATTTTTATGGCCTATGTTCATCCTCGTAACTTGCTTAACATAATTGCTTTTGGAACTAGTCCTCGATATTGCTTCGTTGAGGAGGAGATACGACTTAAAGCTGCGGACACACATTCATACATTCATCCATCCATCCATTCATCCATCCAGAAATGACGGGTTAATAAACGCAATTCTCCAGAATGGAAATTGCGCTAAAAATGTTGGCCGACAAAGCAAATAAACCGGGAGTGATCTCCCCTAAACTTTCTCGAATATTCTTATAAAACTTGGAATATAGACATGATTTTTAATTACGTAAACTTTTAAAAATAGAATAGAATCTCATAGAAAAAAGAATTGCGCACCAAGCGAACACCAAAACAAAATGTGCATAATAGTGCGCAATATTATTAGTACTTTATAAATTTACATGCGTTTTTTGAGAAATCGGAAATAGCGTAAATTAGTACTTCCAGTCAAGGGAAATTACTTAAAATTTGACTGAAGGTAGAGAATTAGATCTTTTACTTACATGTGAAATTTCATATTTCCTTCTGAAATAGTAGTTGAAAAATTCAAAGTAGAAAAAGTACCACTTCCGGTTATCGGAAATAGCTCAAAAGTTGATACGGATCTACAATTTGATAAAATACTAATATATATGAAATTTCAGCAACCTAGCTGTAACGGTACTCAAGTTATCGTGTTTACACACACACAGACAGACAGACAGACACACACACACACACACACACACACACAGACAGACAGACATACGAACAAGATTGCAAAATTATGTTTTTCCGTATCAATGAGGTGTAAAACGTCGAGATTTGTAAAAATCTCGATTATTTTTTGCACGATTACAATACTTTCTCTATACTTCGTATATACGAAAAAAGTAAAAATGTATCACTCTAAAAAAAAATTTTTTAAAAATATATACACAAACTACAACCTAAAACAATGAACGCAACGTAATCTGTTTTGTAATCCTTGTAAAAAAATTTACATAATAATTCCTGGGACATTAATTAAGACAAGCGAAATAGGGGAAATAATCACTCTCTTAATACAAATATGTATATGTCTACACATTTAAATTAATTTAATTAAAAATATCAAAATAAATCAATAATTACTTTAGAATATCTCAACACTATTCGTTTATACAAAAATATCTTGTCTACAATCAGAATTAAATATATTGTCATAATAAATGCTAAAGTATTACAGCATAATACAAAATTTTAAAATTAGAGTTGGTATAAAACCAAAATTTTCAATAAATGTAAACATTCGAAATAATAGACTATATATAACTAAAATATTAGTTTTTGCATTACAAATCATACATTTTTAAATTAGCTACTGCCTTTTTTTTCTTTAAAGATAATTTTTTAACATAATGATAGGTTATAGGTTAAATCACTGTGTTGCTCACACGCCTTTTTACTGGTAATTGCAAAAACAATATTCACATAGATTTACGTTTCAAAAGCTACGATTCTGGCGGCATGGTATTTTGGTACATCATTACGCGTTTTCCCAAAAGTACATACAGTGTTGGGGGGGGGGGGTTCAACTGCATTCACCACTGACTGGTCACTTTAGGTCAATTATCCAACCCAGAGTTTTTAGATGACTGTTCTAAACATACATATTCAATTACACATGTATACTGATTCAGAAATAGATATTTTTTACGCCACTGAGCTGAGCGGATAATTAACTGTGCGATCAATGTTAGTTTAAATACAAAATATAGCAATATTCAAATTTAATATAGATCTATGTAATATAGTGAGACTTGTGAAGTCAAGGGAACTCACTCTTCTTGTATTAGTATTATATTTATACTGTTATCTTGAGTGATGTCCCTTACATGTATATATATCTTTGTCTCTCGTCACTTCCGCTCTCTCTTGTTATCATCATGTAGTTGAAGGCCAATAAACGATTTATATACAACCACATGCTTCTATCGTCAATCCATTACATCTGGCGACGAGGATAAATGATCCACTAGAAAGAGCACCTACTTACTCAAAAAGAGGTTTGCTAGAGCATATTGGCTAAGTATTTCTAGGATAATGGCGCTGTATGGCCAAATAAAAGAATTTGATTCGAATGATGAAACCATTCATGATTATCTAGATAGGTTAAGCTTTTACCTTGAAGCTAACGACGTGACGATAGAAGCCAAAAAGAGAGCTGTTTTGTTAACAGTCATAGGGCCTCAAAAATTTAGGCTACTAAAGGACTTATGCGCACCAGCTAGTCTAACTACTAAGAGCTTTAACGAGCTGAGCAAATTGCTAACAGACCCCATCAAAGTTTCTATCTAGAGTTAGATTTGACGGTAGGACTCGTCAACCAAACGAGTCAATATCAGAATATGTTGCTGCTTTACGTCATTTAAGTAGATTTTGTGAATTCGGAGACACGCTGTCTGACAGACTATGTGAAAAGTTTGTGACAGGTGTAAACAGCCCTGATGTTCAAAGAAAGAAAGTTACAACTTGCAACTTCATTCCAGCAGTCATCTGAGGCGGCAAAATCTCTAACGCCCTCAGAGATCCATGCAGTAGCCAGCAGGTTAGTCAACAAACACCAACCCCATCAGAGTATTTCAACTTATGCTAAACAGCCTGCACGTTCAAAGCCTAGATCTAAATCTAGTAATAATTATCAAAAATGTCATCGATGCAAAGGTCCCCATGCATCTCATCAATGCAAGTTCAAGTTAGCAACTTGTTATAAGTGCAGTAAGCAAGGTCACATTGCCAAGGCCTGCTTTGCAAAGTCTTCGTCTGTTGCTAAATCTAGCCAGTCAAGACAGTACCGCAACCAAAGGCAGCACTATGTTAACTCTCACCAAGACTACCTAACCCAACCAATGAACCACTCTACCTGTGAAAATGCTCAAACTGATTCGCAGCCGGATTTCAACCTGTTCTTTGTGAAATCAATAAGTCATGCTCCCATCAATGTACTAGTTAATATCAACGGTCATCACAAAGAAGGACTTTGACGCTGTCACAGGAGGATCAGTGCCTCTACAACCATGTCACAAGTGTCTAACAGCCATACACTGGTGACAATGTTCCGGTAATAGGAGAGTGTATGGTTCATGTAAGTCAGGGGTCTCCAAACTACGGCCCGCGGGCCGGATGCGGCCCGCAATGTCCTTTCATCCGGCCCGCGGAGATCTTTTTGTCAACGGAAAAAACGTTTGTTGGTGATGGCCGAGGAACTTTGCCCAGAAAAATCAAAGACATGTCTGGAAGAAACTGGCCCCCGAACTGAAATTTGATAGTTAATGCGGCCCTCGGACTGAAAAGTTTGGAGACCCCTGATGTAAGTTATAATGGTCAAAGTGTTAAACTTCCTCTTCTTGTGGTTGAAGGAAATGTACCACCATTACTAGGTAGGAACTGGTTAGTTGATCTTAAGTTAAATTGGGAGAATATATGTTCATTGAACAATGCAAGAGAATCTAGTCTTACTTCAATAGATAAAGTTATATCTGAAAATAAATGTGTTTTTGGTAATCCTGGATTACTAAATGATAGAACAGTGAAGATAAGCATTAAAGACACAAATCCAAGATACTGCAAAGCTAGAGTTCCACCTTATGCAATGAGGAATAAAATTGAAAATGAGCTAAGTAGATTGGAATCTAATGGCATCATAAAGAAGGTAGACTATTCCGATTGGGCAACGCCCATTGTGCCAGTGTTAAAGAAGGATGGTTCTGTAAGAATTTGTGGAGACTATAAAGCTACACTGAATAAGCAAATAGAGCTAAATAGGTACCCTATTCCTAACATTGAGGAAATTTCTTTGAATTTGGCAGGAGGAGACAAATTCACTGAATTAGACTTTAGTCATGCTTACACTCAACTAGAACTGCATCCAGATTCAAAAGTCTATACGACAATAAACACACATAAAGGACTCTACCAATATGAAAGACTATGTTTTGGTATATCATCCAGCCCTGGAATTTTCCAGGCTGTCATGGACAGTATTTTTAAGGATATTCCAAATGTTTGTGTTTACTTTGACAATGTGTACATAACTGGTAAGAATGACACTGAACATCTTAAAACACTTGATAAAGTCTTGAAAATAGTTGGTAAAAAAGGTTTAAAGATAAACAAAGATAAATGTCAATTCATGCTGACAGAAATTAGTTTTCTTGGTTATATATTAAGCAAGCAAGGTCTCAGACCTCAACCTGAGAAAACAAAAGCCATTAAAGAAGCACCCAAACCTGAAAATACCCAACAACTAAGAGTTTTTTTGGGCTTGATAAATTACTATGCAAAGTTCATAGGGAATCTGTCTGGTAAACTATCACCACTGTACAAGCTGCTACAGAAAAATGCAACTTGGCACTGGGGTAAACAACAAGAAGCTGCTTTTAATACAGCAAAAGAAGCTTTGTCTTCTGACACCTTACTAACTCACTATGACCCAGGGAAAAGACTTATATTAACATGTGATGCTTCACCAGATGGTGTAGGAGCAGTCTTATCCCACATAGATGAAAAGGGTGACAGACCCATTGCTTTTGCCAGTAGATCTTTGAACCAGGCTGAGAAAAATTATTCTCAGTTAGATAGGGAAGGCTTAGGCATCATTTTTGGTGTTAAGAAATTTCATAAGTTTCTGTTTGGTAGGAAGTTCACCATCTTTACAGATCATAAACCATTGCTAGGTTTATTTGGAGAAAACAAAACCCTACCTGAGCATGCCTCACCAAGAATTCAAAGATGGGCTATCACACTAACTGCATACAATTATGAATTGAAATACAAACCTGGATCTGAGAATAGTGCAGATAGTCTTAGTAGATTACCTTTAAAAAACCAAAGCCTTAGCTATGTACCAGAAGATGTATTTGTTCTCTTCACTATCATGGATAACTCCAATATAAATGTGAATGATATTAAAAGAGAAACACAAAAAGATGAGTGCTTAATAAAAGTATATGAGTACTGTAAGAATGGTTGGCCTGAAGAGTCTGTGAATGATGACTTAAGGCCATATAAAATAAGAAAAATGGAGTTAAGTCTAGAAGATGGATGTGTACTATGGGGGTCAAGAGTAATTATCCCCAAAATGTTACAAAAGGAAGTTTTAAGAACTTTACATGATACTCATCTTGGTTCTTCCAAAATGAAGAGTCTAGCAAGATCATGGTTCTGGTGGCCACATATGGATGCTGATATTGAAAAATATGTAAAGCTTTGTTCAAGCTGTGCACAACATTCAAAGCAACCAGCTACAGCACCTTTGCAAAACTGGGACTGGCCAATCGAACCATGGAAACGTATACATATAGATTTCGCAGGACCTTTCATGAACAAAATGTTCTTAATTGTTATTGATTCACATTCTAAATGGTTAGAAGTTAAAATCATGAACACAATCACTGCAAATGATACCATTATAGAACTTAAGGAAATATTTTCAACTCATGGATTACCAGATCAAATTGTTTCAGATAATGGGCCTAGTTTCACAGCTCATGAGTTTAAACTGTTTTGTGTGGCAAATGGTATTGAGCATATAACCACATCCCCCTATTATCCGGCTGGGAATGGTTTAGCTGAAAGAGCGGTAGGCATATTCAAAACCGCTATGGTAAAAATGAGTACCGGTAACAAGTTTTCTCTTAGAGAAAGAGTAAACAGGTTCTTAACCAAATACCGCACAACTCCTCATATAACAACAGGTGTTGCACCATGTGAATTGTTATGTGGTAGGAAAATTAAAACCCACCTTGATCTACTACATCCAACTGTTCAAAGGTCTGTTTCCCAACATCAACATACACAAAAAGTAAATCATGACAAATCATCCATTGAAAGAGAATTTGGAGTTAATGATAATGTGTATCTAAGAAATTATGGGAGAAGGGAAAAATGGATACCAGGTCAAATTGTTCAATGTACAGGACCTGTGTCTTATAAAGTAAAAACAAATGATGGACTTATTGTCCGTAGACATGCAGACCAGTTAAAAATAACTTGTGCAGATAATAAGTGTGAATCTATCAATCCCACCAAATCTGATCAGTTCACACCAACTCAGTTTGTTCCACAACCAAGTTCTGTTGATATGAGTGAACCAAGTAGTCTGGAGTCAAAAAAAATGTAAATTCTGGAATTAATGATTTAGATCCTAGACCTCCTGAGATAGAGAATCCATATGGTCAGAATCTTGAGTCACCAAATCAAAAGCCACTGAGAAGGTCAAGCAGGACAATCAAAGTCCCAAATAAGTTAGACCTATGATTTTAAAGGTCAAAAGGACTTTGACATCATTGTTTTGTATTTTAATTATGTTGTAACATATTGTGCATTGTTTGTTAGGATGTAATCTACCATAGTGTTCATGTTACAATATATTTGGTGATTTTAGGATACTGTGAATTGTTCTATTGAGAGATGTGTTGTGTTTACTAAGGGTAAAGGGATCTAATATAGTGAGACTTGTGAAGTCAAGGGAACTCACTCTTCTTGTATTAGTATTATATTTATACTGTTATCTTGAGTGATGTCCCTTACATGTATATATATCTTTGTCTCTCGTCACTTCCGCTCTCTCTCGTTATCATCATGTAGTTGAAGGCCAATAAACGATTTATATACAACCACATGCTTCTATCGTCAATCCATTACAATCTAGATCTAGTAAACTAAAATAATAATTAATATAAAGTTGATACTGTTTCATATAATTTGTAATCTTAATCAATATCGCCCAAACTGTCATAATACTACTACTAATAACATAACTTTTCCGATTGCTTAAAATGTGTATCATTTTAATTCTCTGTAATCCCAAATTTATTTCAGCACTACTTAAAAACCCAAATTCCGTCCAGCCCCCCACCCCCTCCCCTCAGCCCACCATGCCGAGGAAAATAATCCCTTGAATCATCATTTAATTACACATTTTCATTTTCAGGTTGGTTTTTATTTATTTATTTATTTTTAATTATTTAGACGTTTTGTATTAGATCTATGTATAAGTAAACCATCTTAAATGAATGAAAGTAGGCTACAAGTAATAAAGAAATATTACTATTGTAAATCTGTATCAGTCCTCACAAGCCGATGATGAAAACTAATACTAAAGCGAACACACAACCGACGCTGTAAATTACAAGTCTGAGGCGGGGAAAAAAAGACACTATTCAATAGTTATTTTAAAATTAAAAAAAATACTAATAAACTATAGGTTTTGTCAAGGAAGTTGGGACAACAATGTGTGGTCGCCGTTTTTTTAGGCTAACAAATATATATATATATATATATATATATATATATATATATATATATATATATATATATATATATAAATATATCTATAATATAACGCTGCTGGTAGTGTGTCAGTCCTTCCTTCCTTCCTTCCTTCCTTCCGTCATCGCTATAGATTTTGGAACCATAAAAGTAAACATTCGCACCATGCTGTGCTTTTCAGTGCACCGCAGTGTCTTATTATAAGTATTAGAGTAGGGTTTGTTTATATAGCGGCATAGAGCTATTTTATAATTGCCACGGTTTTTACTCAAGAAAATATTAAATACACGCAAACTGCTAAAACGTATTAAAAAGATTAATGTCAAATATCATTTTCGTTTAGGTTCCCAGAAAAAGTGGATACATTTTAATAAGATAATAACAGTACGGTAGAAAAATCAAATTAATTTAACTCTTTTCTAATTTTGACAAAGGAGGTAATTTAAAAATACATTAAACTCACGCTAATAAAAAATGTAAATGCAAATATACGTTCGTCATAGAAGGAATTAGTGTTGCAATAATATAATTAGCAAAATGTGAATGCAAATTATTCGGATGTGAAAGAGGAAATTATTGTTAGAAAATTATAATTAGCATGGATTGATAAAAGGCAATCTTTTATTTATTTTATTCACTGAATGTAGGCCCTACTGTTTATTACTTATAATTTTTAATCAACTATTCAGCACTATTATAGACGCGTCATCACGTTCTTTAGGTGCGAAATGGTTTTAGTTATGAAACTCTATTGTAATTTTTTAAAATTTAAAGTACTGGAAAAAAATGCGTGAATGGATAAAGTGAAATATTGTAGGTAAAACACGGATATTTTAAATACTGCCTATTATTTATACTGTTTTCTAATTATTATTCTATCTTTCGGGTTTTATAGGAGAGGCGTAGCGAGGGGGGGGGGGCATATGTCCCCGGGTGCCGACCTTAGGGGGCGCCAAAGTGCATTGGAAAAAATTTGCGAGGGGGGGGGGGTGGAAATCGAAAGTTTTAGGGCGGGGGGGGGGGGGGAAGGGGTGCAAATCGAAAGTTTGAGGGGGGTGCAAATCACCGGAAAGGGCGCGATTTTGGCGCTACGGGCTAGACTGTGAGCAAAATGCCTTTATGATTGCATTTAAATTGTGTTTATGTTATGAGTGTTGTGTTTGTTTTTTCGTTGTTTTTTTGCGTTCGTTTGTGTTGTGTTTAGTTTTGTTCTGTTCCCAAGTTGGTACATTTAAAAAAGATTTACCGTGGCGGAGCACGGGATGCAGCTAGTATATAATATAAGCGGATAAGTATTGTGTCAGTCCTTCCTTCCTTCCTTCCGTCATCGCTATAGCTTTTGGAATCATAAAAGTAAACATCGCACCATGTAGTGCTTTTCAGTGCACCGCATTGTCTTATTATGAGTAGTTGAGTAGGGTTTGTTTATATAACGACATAGAGCTATTTTATAATTTCCACTGTTTGTACAATTTTGCATAACGTAAAGAGAATATTAAATACATGCACATTGCTAAAACATATTAAAAGGATCAATGTCAAATATTGTTTTCGTTTATATTCCTAGAGAAAGTGGATACATTTTAATAACATAATAGCTGTAGGTTAGAAAAATCTAATTAAACTGTTTAGTAATTTTGCCAAGGGAGGTATTTTAAAAATAAATTGAACTCACGCTAAAAATGTGAATGCAAAATCTGCAAGACGGAATAATCGTTGGAATATATAATTAGCAAAATGTGAATGCAAATTATGCAGACGTGTAAGAGTACAGTATTGTTGGAATATTATAATTAGCATTGATTGATAAAAGGCTATCTTTTATTTATTTTATTCACTGAATGTACTGTTTACTAATTATAATTTTTAATCAACTATTCCGCAATATTATAGACGCGCCATCACGTACATTGGGTGCGCAATGGTTTTAGTTATGAAACTCTATTGTACATTTTTAAAATTTAAAGCACTGGGGAAAATAAACCGGGAGTGATCTCCCCTAAACTTTCTCGAATATTTTTATATAAAATAACAGGGGATGGGAACTCGGACTATAGACATGATTTTTAATCCATTTGAAATACTTTAAGTTTTAAAAATAGAATAAAATCTCGTAGACAAAAGAATTGCACACCAAGTGAACGCTAAATAAAAAAGTGCATAATAGTGCGCAATATTATTAGTACTTTAAAAATTTACATTAGCTTTTTGAGAAAGCGTAAATTACTACTTCCGCTCAACGGAAATTACTCAAAATTTAACAGAAGGTAGAGAATTAGATCTTTTACTTACATGTGAAATTTCGTTTATCTATCTGAAATAGTACTCAAGTTATAGGCTTTTGAAAATTTCAAAGTAGGAAAAGTACCACTTCCAATTATCGGAAATCGCTGGAAAGTTGATACGGATCTACGATTTTGATAAAATACTTATATATGAAATTTCATCAACCCAGCTGTAACGGTACTCAAGTTATCGTGTTTACACACACATAGACAGACAGACAGACATACGGACAAGATTGCAAAATTATGTTTTTCCGTATCAGTGAGATGTAAAACGTCGAGATTTGTAAAAATCTCTTTTTTGTTTGCACGATTACAATACTTTCTCTATACTTCGTATATACGAGAAAGTAAAAATGCGTGAATTGATAAAGTGATAGAATCTATACTAGAATACCCGTCATCCGTTGGATAACTGTGGGTTTTGGGGGTCATCCATCAAAAAACATCACGTCTGTCACTCAGAGGCATAGCGACCCTTCCCGGCGCCTGGGGACAAACTTTTCGATTTGAACCCCCCCCCCCCCCCCGCAAGATTTCGATTTGCAACCCCCCCCCCCTCAAACTTTTGATGTGCACCCCCCCCCCCCCCCCACTCAAACTTTCGATTCTGCACCCCCCTCAACCTTTCAATTTATTTTTCCAACCCATTTTGGCGCCCCCTAAGGTCGGCGCCCGGAGATCCCCCCGCCCCCCCCCCCTCGCTACGCTACTGCATTGTTGCCAGAATTTTTCCAGACCCCGTATCCCCAAGCTTTTGTTAAATGTTATCACAACTGGACAGTGTGGTCTAGTATGTAGTGGGCCTGCTAACTAAACTGATAGTTCAGTACACGGCCTGGTGATCATAGGTCATCCCACGACCAAGTTGTCGCTCACGTTCAAAACCAGGTGGCAAGATGTCGTATTTAAAACTGGAGGCCAAAGTCGGGCAGAAACCCTCGCGTGCGTCTGTCTACTTGGCTATGTGAGGTGCTCGATTCTTGATAACATTGCTGTTTGTTTCGCGCCAGCTATGTTCAGTTATCAAACGACACCCAGAGATTATCTCTTAACTGACATGCTTCCATGCTGACATGACGTTTGAGTTAAATGATTTAATCAAGCCAGTGGTCAATTTTTATTTAAACAATTTTTAATAGACCACTTTTAAATTAAATAATTTATTAATATCTTGCTTGAGATACTCTATGCAGTTGTAAATGCATTAAAAAATACTTATTTGAACATTTTAAAATTGTGCGCCAACGCAGAGTTATTTCCCTTTCGCCTTTTTTTCTATACTCTCGACCTGACCAATTTTTGTTTTCATTCTCCATAGGCTTAGTTGTCCCCGCAATTTTTACACTAAAACAGTCACATCTAGAGAACCGTTTATCCTTTAAACCAGAGGCGTCGTGTGGCGGGGGCGGGGGTTCGGACCGCACCGGGTGACACCCAGAGTTTCTTCCAGGCATCTCTTGGGGGGGGGGGGGGGGGACTAAGTCTGGAAGAAACACTGGTGACACCATTTAGGGTGATGACACCAAGACGAAACATTGCAAAGTATATAGAAGAAATATGCTTTTTGCCTGTTCAGTTAATGAATAATAATAAGTTTAAAAGTCTTAGAAGTACATATTGACCATCTCGACAATACACACTCACTCCCTATATATATATATATATATATATATATATATATATATATATATATATATATATATATATATATATATATATATAACTTTTGTTTCCTTGGTGTGTGTAGGGAGGGGGGTGACACCATGAAGTGCCGCACCGGGTGACACCCGACCTAGCTACGCCACTGCTATAAACATAAATTTGGTATCATTTTGCAACATTTAGTCCCCTTAATACAACCCCGTCGTTATTTTGTCATTTTAATTATTTAAAAACTTGTGTGCAACTAGCTACTATTATAATTTATTAAAACCGTTTTCTAAAACGCGAAATAACGGCTACAACTAG
>NW_026733227.1:127500-130000 GCF_028476545.2 Physella acuta
ATATACATATATACATATATATATATACATATATACATATATATATATACATATATATATATATATACATATATATATATACATATATATATACATATATATATATATATATATATATATACATATACATATATATATATATATATATATATATATATATATATATATATATATATATATATATATACATATATATACACATATATATATATATATATATATATATATACATATGTATACATGGTTAGTTGTCTTTAGACATGGTTAGTTGTCTTTAGTAAATGCTTTTGTGATTAATTTTTCAACAGACAAGCCTGTCTCAACACACCAGATTCTGTCAACAGACCAGCCTCTCTCAACAGATCAGCCTCTCTCCATAGACCAACCTCTCAACATACCAGCTTATCTTTGACATACCAGCCTCTCTCAACAGACCAGCCTCTCTTAACAAATCAGCCTCTCTCAACATACCAGCCTCTCTTAACAGATTATGCTCTATACATATCAGCCTCTCTCAACAGACCAGCTTCTCTAAACAGACCATACAAGACACCAGCATCTGTCAACTGACCAATCTTAAAGACATCAGCATCTCTCTCAACAGACCAGTCTTACCACACAAGACATCAGCATCTCTCAACTGACCAGCCTTTCAGTACAGACCAGTTGTAACATACAAAAGACCAAACTCTCTTAAATGACCAATCTTACCATAAAGGACACCAGAATATCTCAACAACTAGTCTAACCCTCTAAGAGACCAGTAACTCTCAACAGACCAGCCTCTCTCAGCAGACCATTCTTACCATACAAGAAACCAGTCTCTTTCAGCAGACCAGTCTTAATATACAAAAGACCAATCTCTCTTAACTGACCAATCTTACCCACCAAGACACCAGCCTCTCTCAGCAGACCATTCTTACCATACAAGAGACCAGCCTCTCTCAAAAGATTAGTCTTATCCTACAATAGACAAGGCTCTCTCAGCACACCAGTCTTACCATACAAGACACCAGCCTTTCTCAACAGACCAGTCATAACAAACAATAGACCAGCCTCACATAACTGACAATAGACACCAGCCTCTCTCCAAAAGACCATTCTTACCATACAAGAGACCAACTACTCTCAAAAGACCAGTCAGACCTATCAAGAATTCAATGTGACAAATATTCGTGCACTGCAGTACAACCATGATGCTACTATCTACTTTAAAGTGAATTAGCAAATAGCTGGCAATTGCTAAGCTAGGGTCGTAAGATTATGATCTCAGCTGTAGCTCCTGACAAGTTGTACAAGAGCAGAAAAAAAGATAAAAGCTGTCATATATGAGCACCTAAAAGCAAGTCATAAATTCAGATTTTTGTTATGATTTGCCCGATTTTAAAAATATGTTTCCATTTTAATGTTTCTTCATGTGACGTTTATTCAAAGAATAAATTTTAAAAATAAACTCATTTTTGTTACATTTTGTAAAATAAGTAAACATTAAGTCAATATTAATGTGTTATGTCTCATTCATAATATATCTGACAATGAGGTTTATATTTTTACTATTATCATTCTATAAACCCAGCACTGGCCAGCACCCACCAGATTTAGTAAAATAAACTGTGAGAATAGAAAGATGTAATAAATAAAGCATAACCTTCAACAGCTAACAAGTCTAGTGCTAAATACAGCCATAATGAATAAACAGTCGAAAGCGATAAATCCATACTAAAACATCTCTACTAAAATTAAACTGACCCCATGAAGTAGAATACACTCAAATAATTAAAATATGAGTTCAAAACTATAATCTAAATATTATGAAGTGTTAATTATAACTTAATATCATGAACATAACTAAATCACGTTCATTGGACGAAACGAACGAACATGGCTGAGACCGAAATTCTCGGTTTAAAACAGTTAAGTCTGCGCGCGCACAGATAGACGGTTTGGCAGCGAGAGTTTTAGACCGAGCAAAACCGACTATCTTAAAAACCTGCTATGTTGTAAATATTAACAAAACTAATTTTAAAACGCTACAGTATAGTCCGTAGAGAGTTTCTTCGCACATATCATAACAAACCATTTGTATTAGAGCGATCAACAATATATATATATATATATATATATATATATATATATATATATATATATATATATATATATATATATATATATATATATATATATATATATATATATATATATGCATGTGTATATTTATGTACATATATGCATGTATATGTATGTATATACATGCATGTATATGTATGTATACATATGCAGCTTTTTTGTCTCTCCTTTAAAATTTACATTTTCCAAGTTAGACGTTTTGCGACCGAGACCATCGATATGTATATATATGCATGTATATATATGTATATATATGCATGTATATATATATGTATATATATATACATGTATATATATGTATATATATGTATATATATGCATGTATATGCATGTATATATATGTATATATATGTATATATATGCATGTATATAT
>NW_026733227.1:132500-195000 GCF_028476545.2 Physella acuta
GGTTGCTTAGTTACAATAGGAAGAACATAAGACATGCCAGACATCGTGTATGTTGAATACAAACTTCTTCTGCTTCCATAGAGGAGAGATCTATCAAAATTTCATTAAAACATAATAAAAATTAAGTAACAAATTAACATTTGGAAAGCAGCCTTCAAAAAACATAAGAAATTTAAACTAAGAAATAGCATCTATTTAATTTAGTTTTCAAAATATTTTAAGAGGTGAAAAACTAAATACTGTGGCATATGGGGTAATTTCCACAAATTCCATGATTTACCTAGAGCCAGTAAGACTTTGGCCACCTGCAATGCTTGATTTTGATGCATACCGACGCATTCCTCCCTCACTAAGGTTGGAGACACTGCCAGTATTTGAGTCTCCATAATAGTAAGCAGGATATCCTGGCGTGGACATAATGAATTATTCCTAAACAAATACTTTTAACTGAAAATATAAAAGTAAAGGCAAAATTATGAATACATAAAACATCTACTAAAAGTAAAGGCCTATTTATTACTGTACCAGTTAGATGTATTATTAAAGACTAAGTGAGTGATTATCAAGTGTTATTGATAACTTTAAAAAACAAAATAACAAAAGATGTTCCTTGGACAAAACGAACTAACGTGGCTGACAACAGAAATTCTCTGTTCAAAATGGCTAAGTCTGCGCATACAGATAGTTTGGTGGCAGGAGTATTAGAACTAACAATCTGACTAACTTTTAAAACCTGCTATAATTTCTTAACTATTAACAACACTTTTAAATGATTAGGTATAATTATTTAGGCTGTCTTAGTGATTTCCAGATATATGGCAAGTAGTAGGCTATTCAACTATGAAAACATTTATTTAAGCCTAGTTATATTTTGTTGATAGTCTAAGTAAGTAAATATTATTAGGCCCTTATTATTATTAATAAATAGGCCTAATATTATTAGTATTTATTAGGCTATAAACATTTAGGCCTAATAAATATTATTTAATATTATAATTAGGGGTAATCTATCATTTTAGGTACCTAAAATCAGCCACGGCTAGGAATGTGAAAAAAGGTGGTTCATTAAAGTTTAGTAATTCTTTCACATTTTGGGGAGGATTTATATTTTGAAAGTTACAAAAATTATTCAATGGACACCAGCGAGAAAAGTCTCAAAGGTATTTGAGAGGTCCATAAAATTAATTTAAAAATCATGCACAGTGTAATTACAATTAATATGGTTATAAAATCCTGCCTGTCTGGTTTTTTTCGGACTTTACTAAAGATTGGATGTATTTGATGTTTTTAATATTTTCGGTAACTAAATAAAAATTAAAAAAAAAGCAAAAACAATTTGGTTTTCACGTGTAATGGCGACATAAACAATGGCATCCTGCTATTGGATAGGCCGCCATAAATTTTATTGTACACATTGTAAACTAAAAATAGAAAAGTAGGTCATGGGGTGTTAAATTTGCATTGTTATTTAAAAACTTGATCTGCAAAGTTTTGTAAACAAATAGTTATCGATCACTAAGTTACTGTACAGCCAATCAATATTTCCCTTATGAAAGTGAAACATCAGGTTATAACTTAGGCTTGATGAAAATAAATAGAAATGTAGCCTTAAACTCAACAAATTATTTTCAAGTTCTCTGGAATTGCAACTTTTATAGCAACTTCCATACAATAATTATGCCCATATTCATTTTGATGGACGTAACAGCATTCGTAGAGTGATTAAGCACATAGCTTGTTGTTTTTTTTTATTGTAATAATGTTCTTTATAATATTCATGACCGTATGGATTTTTGTTTTTTAAATATTGTAGGGATTAAATACAAACTTTAAAGTGCGTACTGTTTTGATACACTGGGCTGAGTTCACTTCATTGTAAAGTTGTCCTGAAGTCTCACACGTCTTAATTACTGGCATTCACGGCCGCCCGGTAGTCCCGTCGAGAAACACATAAATAAGGTGTAGCTGGCTGTCACTTGGTTCCCTCCCTCAATTTAGACACAAACCTCCTATTGTACTCGAATCTGGAGACTGTTTTTTTCCCATCCCATAAGCATAAATTTAAATGCACAGTCTGCGTGATCTTTTACCTCACCACACCAACTTTCACCCACCCCAAAGCACCTACTCATTATCTTAATTGGGGGCACATAATATAGACCCAGTTTTATTTCAACTAATAGTAGAGCCATCTGCAGAGTAATTGCTCCCAAATTGATGTAATGAAATGTGGGGGTAGATTCAGGCCATGGTCAACATTAGTGGATTTCCCCCCACCTGAACTGGACAGAAGGCGTTGCCTGGGTGTTAAATTTGGGAATACACGTCCAAGTTGTAGGGAGGGTCTGACATAGCGAAGTGAATGGTTAGACACGGACGGATGTTTTAGAGTACCTAGCATCACATCTCCTTAAAGCATTGACCTTTTGACCGAGTAGTTTAGAGATTTTAAAAATCTGAAACATCTCTAGTTCAAATCAATGCACACTCTCACCTGTATTAGTTACACTATAGGAATCCCTAAACAGGCCAAGAGAGAAGCAGCCATAAATAAAGGCGTATCTGACGCGACGCCCTAATTGTAGACACGGACAACGTTTTTGTAACCTCGGTGCCGGGCGGTAATACAAACCGGATGAGACTCTTTTGTAGTGCATCACAGCCCCCTCCCCCAACACGACACGTCCCACAATTCTCTCCCCTCCCCCCGCCCCAAGTTCCAACCATTCATTCCTTTTGGATTTAGCTGGCTGTAGTCAACGTTTTCATCTTAATTAAGATAAGTAGGCCTACAATTTTAAAAAAATGCTTTTCTATGTGTATTAACGGATTGTAACGGATTGTAACCAAGCTTTATATATATATATATATATATATATATATAGGCCTATATATATATATAGGCTACATAGGCTTATATATATAAAGTATTTATGGGGGCATCTTCCTCTTGAGTTTGCCCTGGGCATCTGTATAGGTCTGCACGCCACTGGGTGTGGTAGAGCACTCAACTACTAACATGCAAGTCTTAAGCTCAGATCTCAGACTAGTATGTATGTGCAGCGTGCAGCATCCACCAAGCACAGATGAGTACCTGACGCATGTAAGGCGTAAGGGAAAGATAGCTGGGCTATAAGGTAAGGTAATCTATTCTAGATAAGATAATACCTTATCTTATAGTCTTATGGGTCTAATTTCAATAATTAATTAATTATAATAATTAGGGCCTGTGCCTATTAGCCTAAAGAAATAGTTAAATTAGTAAATTAAATAGAATCTAGATCTAGATAGTAGCGAGACTCACTAACTTGAAAGCGTCCTTGGTTGCTAACCAGAACATGGCTACGTCACCTTGGCCTACGATTGGGCAATTTTTTTCTGCCTTGTTCGAGAGACCACCTTAACATTAAGTTTTAAAAAAATAATTAACTCGTATTTTAAGCTATCTGAAGATGACAAAGCTATTTTTGGCAGAATTTTTTTTATAAAATTTGCTTCCGACCATGGAGGTCAAACGTTAACATGGGTATAGTTTGAATTGTTTAAAAACTTTAAATAAAGGACTGTAAGGTGTCTAAATGGTACTGTAAGGTAGGGTATTATTAGATTGATATTTTAGTGAAAAAATATTGTAATTATTTTGTATCCATTTTAAGAAATCGGCATCCAAAAAAGGTCACTGAAAGCACGTAATTTTTTATTGTGACGTCATCGCTATTGTTACGGAAGCTGTACATCCTCTCGCTGCTTATATAATTGTGTTTTCTTTTCACTTGACACTCTTTTTCAGCTTATTTTGCTAGCGTAATTAGACTAATTAAGCCTAATTATGGATATTTCACCTGGCTTTTGGATTATACTATGACTCTAAAAACCCTTAAACCACAACGATCTGTTATTATTTTTTTTTTGATCCCTGGAATTAGATCTAGATCTAGTAGTGAGCATTGGTCTTTGTGTGCTTACTTAGGCCTTATTATTTGTTTTCAAATTTGTTATAGCTTAATTAATTTGTCTTAATTCTTATTGATTTCATAAATTTTAATTAGGTTAATTATAATATTATTTTCACTGGTCTTCGTTGATACATTTATTAGGCTTAGTAATGTTTATATTATATAAATATATTTATATATTTTATTATATGTTATTAAGATTTTAGAGGCCTGATAAATTAAATGATTTTAGCGTTGAGTCTAGGTTTACATTTCTAATTAGTACTTAGTAAACCAAGTACGCATGGACTAGGACATATTAATCTAGGCCTACAATACTAATTATAACTTGGGATAACAAAGTACTTGGACTAGATTTAGCGCATGCTCACACTGTGCTGTGAGTTTTTCCTTCGCTGGTTGACAAAAGAACGCAGACGGGCTGGCGATTTTTGTAATTTGCAGATATCTTCGCTCACAGGAGATAATTTTAATGCTATTGGCCTCTTTTTATTTTATAGGCCTAATTAATTGTATTTGATAGGCTAACTTTTCTTGTTGACAAAACTACGTGAGCAAGATGTCTGTCACGCGCACTGCCCGTGACGCTGGTTAGAATGCATTTCTCGATACTTGATCAATTTTAATGCTATTGCAGTTGTTTTTTTTTTAAATAAATCAAATACTTACAAATCTTAACATTTTAAACTGAGCAACGACAAAATTTTGTAAATAACACACCTGTCCCAAGTCAAGTGAGAGAGGAGGGTTAGATTCATTTAACAATGACATTGCTATATTTTATGAATTGCCCTAATAAATTAAGCATTGCTAAAACACTTATTAATAAAACATGCACGGCCACGGGATTGAATATCTTTAAAAAGATTAGATCTAGATCTATTAGTCTATACTATAGTAGGGACTTTGAGAAAATTTTCAAAATGATTTACCTAGGTTAAAAAGCATATCATCTTAAAGAGCTACATCAGATTAAGACAAAACAGTTTACTTTTTCAAAATTGGACATTCCGTTTTAAAGTTATGATTTTTTTACTGAATTAAAAGTTACTATAGGATTTGCTGGTAAATTTCGCGGGCAAATTTTGTGTGTTCTTCATATAAACCAATGCCAAATCTCTATTACATGGAAATTTGTATTCAAATTTTCAGAGTTTCAAGATTAATATGTTATGAGGCAATTAAACTTAACATATTTGTAAAAATATGAAAGGGATGACAAAATGTGTGCCTTGAGGTGATGCAAACCCCCTAATTTTGTAAAGTGACTTTTTTCAAGTTTATCATTATTCTAAATCTAACAGTTTATCAATATCAATATTATGCCACAATCTGAATGTGTTAAGAGTCACTTAAGGGACCTTTAAGGGACCTCATAACCTGGAGCTTTGTAATGTAATTTTAGACTCATTTCTCTCCAACCGGTAAAGGTTCGGATATCGCCAAACATAAATCTAGACATAAATAGACAGCAAAATTAGTTAAAAAAGAATTACTCCATTAATGGTATTAATAAAAACATATTTTAATATAAATTACATAGTAATTTACATAGTAATTTATGACCACAACACTAACAAAATAACAAATCGCCTTGAACAACATCAGTTAATAACTAATAAGTAATGTACTGTCAATAGAGGCGCTAACATTGTCATCCTACTCCTCTTTTATTTGCAATCCAATAGGCTACTCCAAGTGAATCTACACTTTACTGCTGACTTTTTTCTTTAACTTAAAAAAATTATACTTCTAAAACAGATCTCCCCCCTTTAACATTCCACTTATGTTTAATCCTCGCCCCCTCCATTCTACAAAAAAGTAGATAAAATTTCCTGTCTCTAGCATCCTATCCTGAAGTTATTCTGGCATGAAGATGACTTACAACAAGTTGTAGCATTATAATTTAGTTGTTCTCCTAATTGCAAAACCTATGCTGCTGTCTTGTGTGCATTTTTCTTGTTACTGGCAAAAATGTAGAGCGCAAAGCCATCAGAATTCTGTCCTTCTGTGAACTAACAAGAAGCTCCAAGTCCTGAAGAGATTTGGAAGGCCACTCCATTTGAATTACTGAAATAACAAGAAATAAAAGCTTTGAATGCATTCTTTTTTTTATTATATGATACTAGAAAGTAATATGTTAACTTGTACACTCAAGTTTCTATATTGTTCCAAGAAAACGAAATGCTAATTCAATTTTGCTTTGGTCCAACACTAAATATTTTGAAAAAAAAAATAAAATATTGTCTTTTTAATAAAATATAATGATTGAACACTGTTAAAATATAAATATCAGTTGCAGATGCCTTGAATTAGTTGAGATTTCAATAGATACATAATAGGTATCATTGTTCTTAACCAAATCGGCCATTATCGATAATAGGTAACTATCGCCATTTGCCGATCGTCGGCTTAAATTTTAAGACCATGTTCACTTCGCGAGGCATTATCTAATTCATGCGAGGGTTAAATTTACAAAATAAAGACTTTATAAGAAACTTAAAACAAAAATCTAGGTGTATCTTTAAAAAAAAAATGACTATCTTGTTTAGATATTAAATAAATTAAATATTTATACATACCTGTCCGAGAAGTGTGAATTACTCGAAGATACGTCGATGGTGAAGAGAAAAAGTTTTAATCAATAGAAAGGTGGATTATTCCTAGGTCGATATTCATGACGATTTGAGTGAAGTGAATGATTTTTAAATGAGAATCTGGCTTTATACAGTGAGCTATGTTTTGCCTGACGGAAACCAGAATCAAGTTTGATACGGCGGCGGTAGCGCAGTTTCCGGCCCGAGATTTGACGGATATCGTAGTCCCTAACTATAGGCCTATATTCTTAAACATGTTTTTCATTAATTTGGGTTTAGTTTTCCTTTTTAAACACCCTTCCATTTAAAAAAAATTAAATCAAATAGGCCCCTATTTAAAAATTCTAGAACTAGATCTAATTCCATCATGTGATTTTTATTCTGACGAAGACAGTGTCCATACGAATAGAAATATGGTAGGCTAATAAAATCAAATGTACTGTTCATATTCTGCTAAAATCAAATCAGCTGCAAGGTCAACCCTGCAGAGTTCTCCTCTTCAGATAGGCATAGGTTGTCACAGATTGTTTGGCTTGCATTGCTGGGAGTGGCCAATTAATAAAAATCAGTAATTAAGCTCCAAATGCGTTTATTATCAACAAATTAAGTATTTGATTGATTAGAGATTGATCTCTAGTTTTCATTGGTAATGTTTTAATCGAAAAATAACGAAATTTAAAATTAGTGAGTATCGCTACTAGTATCTACTCTAGTAGATAGATCTAGTAGATAGAAAGATAGAGTCTATATTAAACTATATTTTTATATGCCATATGCCTGAATATGAATTTTAACAAAATTCTTTCATTTAACTTACGATCAGTAGAACAATTTTTCTTTAGGGTTTAATATTTAATTCACGAATTGTCCTTTGTGATTACTAGAAATCTATATCTAAAATCTATATCTCAACAAAACACTAGTGCACTGTCGCTTCCGCGTCGGAAGTTGATGGAGGATTGCCAGATCAAAATCAGTTCAGTTTGCAGAGAGACAACTACTAGATACATAGATCTACCCGTGATTCGTCACGGATTGAAATTTAAGTGTTTTTTTTTTTTTTTTTTGGAGGAAAGGAAAGAGAGAAAAAAAAATCTTTTACTTACTTTCTCGTTTATTCGAAGTATAGAGAAAGTCTTGTAATTGTGCAACAAAAAAAAAAAAAAAAAAAAATCGAGATTTTCGCAAATCTCTACGTTTTACTGTTTCCTGAGTCGGAAAAACATAGTTTTGCAATCTTGTCCGTATGTCTGTGTGTGTGTATGTGTGTCTGTCTGTAAACACGATAACTTGAGTACCGTTACAACTAGGTTGATGAAATTGTATATATAAGTATTTTATTAAAATCGTAGATCCGTATCAACTTTTGAGCGATTTCCGATAACTGGAAGTGGAACTTTTTCTACTTTCAATTTTTTAAAAGCCTATAACTTGAGTACTGTTTCTGATAGATGAATGAAATTTCATGTGTAAGTAAAAGATCTAATTCTCTGTCTTTTGACAAATTTAAGAAATTTCCTTTGACCGGAAGTAGTAATTTCTGCTATTTCTGATTTCTCAAAAAACGCATGTGAATTTATATAGTACTAATAATATTCCGCACTATTATGCACATTTTGTTTGGCGTTCACTTGGTGTGCTATTCTTTTTTCTATGAGATTCTATTCTATTTTAAAAAGTTAAAGTATTTAAAATGGATAAAAAATCATGCCTATATCCCGAGTTGCCATCCCCTGATGTTTTGTATAAGAATATTCGAGAAAGTTTAGGGGAGATCACTCCCGGTTTATTCAATCTTGTAGAATAAATTTAACTGCACACATTAAAATGGGGACCTGGAAGCGAATAACAGAATGGGAAATAATATTATCTCATCATTACCCGCATGAAACTATGAACCACACACTGTACCAAACCACATCACCCAACCCCGTTACCTAACCATATAACCCGCCCCCACACCAATCCACAACAAAACAAACTCAACCAATTAGCAAAAGAGGTGCCTGAAAGAAATTCAGGCTCCCCCTCTGGCTTTTCAGCAAAGTGGCGCCTTTTTTTGGGAACTTTTTAAACCCAAAGTTTTGAACAATGTTATTTCTTTTCATGCAGCAATTAAGCATAAGGGGGTCATCCATATATGACGTCACGCTTTTTTGGACGATTTTTACCTCCCCCCTCCCCTCCGTCACACATCGTCACAAAAAGCCAGACCCCCACCCCTAAAATGACGTCACACCTCAGCCAACACCCCCCCCCCCCTAAAAATTACAGTTGAATTTTTCTTAAAACATCGATATTTTTCCAATGAACCCTGTCTATATAGAATATTTTAATCAATTCCAATTTATTAAAACAGTTTTCTAAAACCCGAAATAACGTCTAAAATTAGCATAATAGTGCGGAATATTATTAATTATTCAACTACTATTCTCGTATAAATAAACATAAAACTATCGACATTACACGAAGTATCTTTCACATTCTCCCTAGTCCGAACTACCTTGCTTGCATACCGTAACAACCCGATCCTATGGCAAAACTTTACTCTTTTTCATCCGTGTCATCAAACATGCATTCGTCATATCTCTCGTAACAACATTCATTCGCACCAAAATAACAATTATGTATTTATTATTGTTTTCACATCATGACGCACCTACCTACCTACACACTTACCTATCTACCCATTTACCCACCTACATACCTACCTACCTACCTACCCACTTACCCACCTACCCACCTACCCACCCACTTACCCACCTACACACCTACCCGCCTACCCACTTACCCACCTACCCACCAAAAAAGTATCGGCGAAGTTCGTGTTTCGTAAACTGTACTAGACATCTTTTTTTAGCGCAATTTCCATTCTGGAGAATTGCGTTTATTAACTCGTCATTTCTGGGAATGGATAGATGAATGAATGAATGAATGAATGTATGGATGAATGTGTGTCCGGGCTTTAAGTCGTATCTCCTCCTCAACGAAGTAATATCGATGACTAGTCCCAAAAGCAATTATGTTAAGCAAGTTACGAGAATGAGCATAGGCCATAAAAATTCCGGGTTTCTTTCATGTATTTCCAGGAAAAGCCAAAAAACCTCGAAAAAATGCAGTTTTTGGCCCATATCTCGGCAACCAGACCACTTAGCGACTTGAAACATGTACCAATCGATTCCTGCCATAATTTGGAACAATATTGCCGAAGAAAGTTTTCAAAAATATCCTCTCGTTCCGTCACAAATTTTAAAATTACATAAACACCTACAAACCGATCGTTCTTCTAGCTTGAACGCACCCTAGCATTATACGTCAGAGCTATTTTTGGATAACATAAGGAAATTGCGCATAAATGTCACTAGACTTTTTTAATTAACTTGTTTTTAATGAAAATTCATTGACATCATTGACATATGTTACATATATGTTACATTTTGCGAAAACCTTAATCAATGGGTTGGGCTTGTATGAAAACACACATCGAACTAACTCAATTACATGCTATTTATTTTAACATTACACGGTAAGCGTCAACCAACTGTTGTGATGTGAGGTGAGGACAGGTTCGACAATAAACCAACACGAAAGTACGAAAGAGACATAGACTGCCTATTAGAGAATGGACCCAGTAGCGTAGCGAGGGGGGGGGGGGGCGGGGGGGGGGGGGGACATATGTCCCCGGGCGCCGGGCTTAGGGGGCGCCAAAATGGGTTGGAAAAATAAATTGAAAGGTTGAGGGGGGTGCAAATTGAAAGTTTGAGGGGGGGGGGGGGGGCAAATCAAAATCTCGAGTGGGGGGGGGGGGGGGTGCAAATCGAAAGTTTGAGGGGGGGTGCAAATCGAAATCTCGAGGGAGGGGGGTGCAAATTGAAAAGTTTGTCCCCGGGCGTCGGGAAGGGTCGCTACAATCTGAATGGACCCCTTAACTTTCCTAACCCCACCTTTACCCTACCTATCCTCTAAATTTCCTGCGCTAAATGCCACTTCCCTTTCAATCGTTCCTATTCTTCACAATTGTGTGTACTATTTATTTAAATTCTTTAATCTCAATATAACTAAAATAGAATTTTGTTTGAAGGGTAATGAAAACATGTAACAAAAGGGACGCTACTCTAAATCTATGCGAATACTTATTTGCAGTGGCGTAGGCAGGGGGGGGGGGTTAGGGGGGGATCGTAAGCCCCCCCCCCCAATAGACCCCTCGGTATATATATATATATATATATATATATATATATATATATATATATATATATATATATATATATATATATATATATATATATATATATATATATATATATATATAAGTGTGAGGGGGGTGCAAATCGAAAGTTTGAGGGGTGGGGGGTGCAAATCGAAAGTTTGAGGGGGTGGTGCAAATCGAAAGTTTGAGGGGGGGGGGGGTGCAAATCGAAAGTTTGAGGGGGGGTGCAAATCGAAAGTTTGAGGGGGGGGGGGGGGAAGTCTGGAAGAAACACTGCATGTAGCCTATATAACAGAAGAGCTATGGTTGTTGATATCATTTTGCATTCGTCAGGTAAACATTTCAGTAAAATACCTTAAAATATCTTCAATAACCTTTTTATAAAGAAACAAAAAGAGATGAAGTTTTATAATAACATCAGGCTTTGACTTACACCTACTCCAATGGCATCTACATTGTTAAACTGATTAACTATGTAATGTACGGCTCTACATGAGAGGGTCAACACTATCATTATATTCTGTCTAGCCATTCAGTAGTTCATCACAAAGCACGACGACATCAAGGTATACGACAGGATGACATTAATTTTACTATTTATTGCATTACAAAGGACGACTTGAACGAACAATACTAAGACTGGACTACATTACGACATCACTCTAAAACAACAAGAACAAGTTAACTTTTTAACTTCTTTCCCCGACAACAACGAACCTACACTAAAACGTCACATTCTTGCGAACCGCGTAACGATTCAATGCGTCATTAACTTTCGCACTAATATTCGTTCACATATATATATATATATATATATATATATATATATATATATATGTTACCGAGTGTATTGACAACGCCAACTGTTACCGAGTCTATTTACTTGTAGTGCCAAATGTTACCGAATGTATTTACTCGTGCTATCTTTGACCAGCACACAACATCGACCACAATACAGATACTCGGAAGTGCAGGTTTACATTGATCTCTTTATTACATGAATCAATAGAAATGCTCCACATAACAATGCATCAATGTTCCACAAGAATACAATGAACCAACTGACCCCCACTGTCCTCACTAGTCCTCACATATCAGAATGCACGTGTCCATCGTTCCTATCCTCACAAACCACAACACGTCCTCACATATCAGTCTTCAACTGGGTTCTGCCGTTCTCTACCAGTCGCCTTCCCATTATATCCCACGTATTCGCAATACTTCCTATTCGTTGCATCAGACTATGAACTACGCAGCGGCTTTGTGTTCGTTATCAGTCCATACCCCCTGTATCAGTTGCATCAGCCCAGTTTGGCCTTGATCGTGTCTTTAGTTGACAGACTGTATTGCGTTCTTATCGTCTCTAGTAACTACACTAGTTACATATATATATATATATATATATATATATATATATATATATATATAAATATATATATATATATATATATATATATATATATATATATATATATATATATATATATATATATATATATATATATATATATATATATATATATATATATTTATATTTATATTTATATTTATATTTATATTTATATTTATATTTATATTTATATATATATATATGAGGTAATTAGGTAGGTGGGTAGGCAGGTAGGTAGGTAGGCAGGCAGGCAGCCAGGCAGGTAGGTAGGCAGGCAGGTAGATAGGTAGGTAGGCAGGTTTGCAGGTAAGCAGGTAGGTAGGTAGGAAGGTAGGTAGGCAGGCAGGTAGGCAGGCAGGTAGGTAGGTAAGTAGGTAGGCAGGTTGGCAGGTAGGTAGGCAGGTAGGCAGACAGGCAGGTAGGTAGGCAGGTAGGTAGGTAGGTAGGTAGGTAGGTAGGTAGTTAGGTAGGTAGGCAGGCAGGTAGGTAGGTAGGTAGGTTGGGAGGGAGGAAGGCAGGGAGGTAGATTGGTAGGTAGGTAGGTAGGTGCGTCATTAAGAAATAATAGTAAATACATCATTGTTATGATGTGTGTTTTATCAGGTATTTTGGTGCGAATGAATGTTGTTGCGAGAAATATGACGAATGCGTGTTTGATGACGCGGATGAAAGAGAGTGAAGTTTTGCCATAGGAACGGGTTGTTATGGTATGCAAGCTAGGTAGTTCAGACTAGGCAGAATGTGAGAGATACTTCGAGTAATGTCGATATCAAGGAAAGTTTTATGTTCATTTATACGAGAATAGTAGTTGAATAATTATTGACCAAGAAAATAATAGGCATTGTGTAAAGTGATTATCGCCTTTATCGTGGTGATGGGAATGCACATGGTAGTGGTACGCTTTAAATGGTAGTAGATCACGTGATCAAACACGACACTCTCACAGCAGCCCTAACAGCCATGTATAAATGTGTCATCTAGTCCATATGGTCTTTGTGCTAAATTTCTCTTTTGCAAATTTTTCGTTTTTTTTTTCTGGTTGCGCATTTTTCTGTTTGGGCTTTTTTTCTGTTTGCGCTTTTTTCCGTTTGCGCTTTTTTCTGTTTGCTCTATTTTCCGTTTGCGCTTTTTTTCCGTTTGCGCTTTTTTCTGTGTGCGCTTTTTTCTGTTTGCGCTTTTTTCTCTTTGCGCTTTTTTCTGTGTACGCTTTTTTCTCTTTGCGCTTTTTTCCGTTGCACTTTTTTCCGTTGCGGTTCTTTCCGGCCACCCATATAAAAATATAGACTATCTACTATCTAGATCTAGATTCTATTTAATTTACTAATTGAACTATTTATTTAGGCTAATAGGTGTGTTCAACTGTGTCAAAATCTTTTTCTTCTGTCTGTAGAGCTTCAAACCGATTCTTTAGGGTGACCTGAAAATTTGTCTTGTTATCTTGTGTCTTAAGTGTACTTACATTAAATCTTCTTCATGAATCAATTTCATGTTGCCTCTTCTTCGCCTTTAGCTTCATCTTCAGTTTAGCAACAACCAGGTGGTGATCGGATTCTATGTCGGCTCCTCGCTTTGTTCTCACATCCTGCAGTCAGTGTTTCTTCCAGACTTTTTTCTCCGGTGGGGCGGTAGACTTTCTTCGGTGGGGGCGGTAGACTTTCTTCGGGGGGGGGGGCCGGACACTGTTAAGTATATATTTTCTATATAAAATATAAATTATATAAATTTCGTTTCGTTCGGGGGGGGGGGGGGCGGTAAAAAAATTCAGCCCCCCCACCCCCCTAAGAGATGCCTGGAAGAAACTCTGCCTGCAGTGAGGCCCTCCAACGAAAGGATGTAAAATCTTATTACACACATTGATCATGTGACATGTTTTGTGGTTCATTAGGACCATACACAAGTGTTTTGTTTAGGTGACACTCACATGAATGTGAGTGGTATGAGTTTTGAATTTTTTCAAAATTTCAATCCTGTTGAAAATTTTGTTTATTTTCAGGTGAACCTTATTTAAAGGTGGGTTTTGATTATATGTAATCTTCTATGATAATATGTCTCATATGACTCAGTTGATATTGTAGCTAGTCATTGAAATAAAGGTTTTACCCTGTCGGGTTTACCACTTTTAATATCCACATGGAAATATTGTAATACCCCTTTTTGAGGGATTTTGATGTATTATTATTTTTTGAAAGGGTTACTCCCCTTTCACAAATTGTAAAAGTTTGAGTTTTAAAATTATATAAATTTCGTTTCGTTCGGGGGGGGGGGGGGGGGCGGTAAAAAAATTTCAGCCCCCCCCCCCCCCCCCCCGAAGAGATGCCTGGAAGAAACTCTGCCTGCAGTGAGGCCCTCCAACGACGCCGTTCCGCGACATGATCAATCTGGTTTTCCGTATGAAGATCAGTTGACATCCATGTGGCTTTATGACAATTTCGTGGGGGGGGGGGGGGGAGGGGGAATGTACCGCTGATAGTAAGCTCATTTGAGGCACAAAAGTCTGTGAAGAGTTCACCATTCTCATTCATTTCCCCTAGGCCATTGGTTCCCATCTCAATTTCCCTGCCTCTGTTGTCTCTGCCTACTTTGGCATTTAAATCATCCATGAGGATCAGCATGTCTCGCTTGGGTACCTTATCAACCACCTACTGAAGCTCTTCGTAGAAGCGGTCTTTTTCTTCCTCGTCTGCATTGTTCGTAGGGGCGTAGCACATGATAATGGAGGTCTTTTGAAACCTGGATTCAAATCTAGCTTTAATTATTCGATCAGACACAGGTTCCCATTCCATCAGGATTTTTGTTGCCTCCTTTGTCAATAGCAAGGCTCCGCCTGCCTCTCGTGGGTCGTCCTCATTTTCTTTTACCGAGTATAACAGTGTTTCTCCCGTCTGGAATTTTCTCTATCCAAAGGTGTTCCATCTTGTTTCGCACAGGCCGAGCACTGTAAGATGATACTGTTGCATTTCTTTCACTGCCTGTGCACCCTGCTTCCCAGAGGCGTATCCAGGTTTTCGTTGTAGGGGGAGCGAAAAGAGCAAAAAAAGGCGCCGAATTTTTAACACGTTCTATATACGTGTATTATATATATATATATATATATATATATATATATATATATATATATATATATATATATATAATTACTAGCTGTATGTCATTACTTCGCTATGATGTAAAATAAATTGAAAGTAGCACTCTGAAGAAATAAGAAAAAACACACAATGTAGGCCGACAAAACAAAAATTGTATCAATCTAAGCAAAACAAAAATATACACACACTACAACCAAAAACAATGAACGTAACACAATCTGTTTTGTAATTCTTGTAAAAAAATTTCTAACATAATAATTCCTGGAAAATTATTTAAGACAAGTGAAATAGGGGAAATAATCACTCTCTTAATATAAATATGTATATATCTACACATTTAATTATAAATGTCTAAACAAATAAATAATTACTTAAGATTATAATGAAATCGTTTAACACTATTCGTGTTTACAAAATGTTATTGTCTATAATCATAATTCAATATATCGTCATCATAAATGCTAAAGTAGTACAGCATAATGAAAGTTTTTAAAATCAGAGCTGGTATAAAACCACGCTTTTCGCTTTATAGATTGACATTTAGAATAACAGCCTACATTTAACTAAATATTGGTCTTATAGTTCAGATCATATATTTTTAATTAACTACTGTTTCTTTGTGTTCTTTAAAGATCATTTTTTAACATAGTGATAGGTATGTGAGATAGATTTGGCAAACACTGACGAGGAGCCACATCGGTTGTTAACAGTCTTTATTTACAGCCATGAAGGAAAGAGGAAGAGGAAGTACCATATACAAGGGACATCACTCAAGATGACAATATAAATATAATACTAATACAGAAGAGTGAGTTCCCTTGACATCACAATTATCTCAATCTATTACATCCCTTTACCCTTAGAACACAATAACACATCTCTCAATAGAACAATTGATAGTATCCTAAAATCACCAATTATATTGTAACATGAACACTATGGTAGATTACATCCTTACAAACAATGCACAATATGCTACAACATAATCAAGATACAAAACAATGATGTCAAAGTCCTTTTGACCTTTAGAATCATAGGTCTAACTTATTTGGGACTTTGATTGTCCTGCTTGACCTTCTCAGTGGCTTTTGATTTGGTGACTCAATATTCTGACCATTTGGATTCTCTATCTCAGGAGGTCTAGGATTTAAATCATTAACTCCAGAATTTACATTTTCTGACTCCAGACAACTTGGTTCACTCATATCAACAGAACTTGGTTGTGGAACAAACTGAGTTGATGTGAACTGTTCAGATTTGGTGGGATTGACAGATTCACACTTATTATCTGCACAAGTTATTTTTACTTTATAAGACACAGGTCCTGTACATTGAACAATTTGACCTGGTATCCATTTTTCCTTTCTCCCATAATTTCTTAGATACACATTCTTATTAACACCAAATTCTCTTTCAATGCATGTGTTGTCATGATTTAATGGAACTATTTTTGAATTGGCATCTGGAAGTATTATGCTGTTATTCAGATCCTTGACTGACATAGATTTCTTTGATTGATCAATTTCCTCAGGTAATCTGATAGTGCTTTTTGGTAACCAAAAATACTGTTTAAAAGTAATATCCTGGACCATATTACTTTGCAACTGTGATCCAGTATTTGAAGTGGGTGTATTAAATGGCAAAAATCTTTTTCTTCTTTTGATGTTACCCTTTTAGTTTCTGTAAGTGCTAATGATGTTAGCAAAGTTGTTTGATGATCACATTCCTTCTTACTAATGTATTTAAAATTGCCATATCACCATAATCATTTATTAAGTTACAAATACTTTGTTTAGGCAACTCTGACTGATAATGGACTGCATCTTCTCCATCTTTTATATTATCTTCACAAAGGTTTTTATTTCTTATTTAATATGGCCTTAAGTCATCATTCACAGACTCTTCAGGCCAACCATTCTTACAGTACTCATATACTTTTATTAAGCACTCATCTTTTTGTGTTTCTCTTTTAATATCATTCACATTTATATTGGAGTTATCCATGATAGTGAAGAGAACAAATACATCTTCTGGTACATAGCTCAGGCTTTGGTTTTTTAAAGGTAATCTACTAAGACTATCTGCACTATTCTCAGATCCAGGTTTGTATTTCAATTCATAATTATATGCAGTTAGTGTGATAGCCCATCTTTGAATTCTTGGTGAGGCATGCTCAGGTAGGGTTTTGTTTTCTCCAAATAAACCTAGCAATGGTTTATGATCTGTAAAGATGGTGAACTTCCTACCAAACAGAAACTTATGAAATTTCTTAACACCAAAAATGATGCCTAAGCCTTCCCTATCTAACTGAGAATAATTTTTCTCAGCCTGGTTCAAAGATCTACTGGCAAAAGCAATGGGTCTGTCACCCTTCTCATCCATGTGTGACAAGACTGCTCCTACACCATCTGGTGAAGCATCACATGTTAAAATAAGTCTTTTCCCTGGGTCATAGTGAGTTAGTAAGGTGTCAGCAGACAAAGCCTCTTTTGCTGTATTAAAAGCAGCTTCTTGTTGTTTACCCCAGTGCCAAGTTGCATTTTTCTGTAGCAGCTTGTACAGTGGTGATAGTTTACCAGACAGATTTCCTATGAACTTTGCATAGTAATTTATCAAGCCCAAAAAAGCTCTTAGTTGTTGGGTATTTTCAGGTTTGGGTGCTTCTTTAATGGCTTTTGTTTTCTCAGGTTGAGGTCTGATACCTTGTTTGCTCAATATATAACCAAGAAAACTAATTTCTGTCAGCATGAATTGACATTTATCTTTGTTTATCTTTAAACCTTTTTCACCAACAATTTTCAATACTTTATCAAGTGTTTTAAGATGTTCAGTGTCATTCTTACCAGTTATGTACACATTGTCAAAGTACACACAAACATTTGGAATGTCCTTAAAAATACTGTCCATGACAGCTTGGAAAATTCCAGGGCTAGATGATATGCCAAAACATAGTCTTTCATATTGGTAGAGTCCTTTATGTGTGTTTATTGTCGTATAGACTTTTGAATCTGGATGCAGTTCTAGTTGAGTGTAAGCATGACTAAAGTCTAATTCAATGAATTTGTCTCCTCCTGCCAAGCTCAAAGAAGTTTCCTCAATGTTAGGAATAGGGTACCTATTTAGCTCTATTTGCTTACTCAGTGTAGTTTTATAATCTCCACAAATTCTTATAGAACCATCCTTCTTTAACACTGGCACAATGGGCGTTGCCCAATCGGAATAGTCTACCTTCTTTATGATGCCATTAGATTCCAATCTACTTAGCTCATTTTCAATTTTATTCCTCATTACATAAGGTGGAACTCTAGCTTTGCAGTATCTTGGATTTGTGTCTTTAATGCTTATCTTCACTGTTCTATCATTTAGTAATCCTGGATTACTAAAAACACTTTTATTTTCAGATATAACTTTATCTAGTGAAGTAAGACTAGATTCTTTTCCATTGTTCAATGAACAAATACTCTCCCAATTTAACTTAAGATCACTTAACCAGTACCTACCTAGTAATGGTGGTCCATTTCCTTCAACCACAAGAAGAGGAAGTTTAACACTTTGACCATTATAACTTACATGAACCATACACTCTCCTATTACCGGAACATTGTCACCAGTGTATGTTGTTAGACACTTGTGACATGGCTGTAGAGGCACTGATCCTCCTGTGACAGCGTCAAAATCTTTCTTTGTTATGACTGTTAGAGATGCTCCAGTGTCAAGTTGGAAGCTGATGCTCTTACCGTTGATATAAACTGGTACATTGATGGGAGCATGACTTATTGATTTCACAGAGAACAGGTTGAAATCCGGCTGCGAATCAGTTTGAGCATTTTCACTGGTAGAGGGGTTCATTGGTTGGGTTAGGTAGTCTTGGTGAGAGTTAACATAGTGCTGCCTTTGGTTGCGGTACTGTCTTGACTGGCTAGATTTAGCAACAGACGAAGACTTTGCAAAGCAGGCCTTAGCAATGTGACCTTGCTTACTGCACTTATAACAAGTTGCTAACTTGAACTTGCACCGATGAGATGCATGGGGACCTTTGCATCGATGACATTTTTGATAATTATTACTAGATTTAGATCTAGGATTTGAACGTGCAGGCTGTTTAGCATAAGTTGGAATGCTCTGTTGGGGTTGATGTTTATTGACTAACCTGCTGTTTACTGCATGGATCTCTGAAGGTGCTAGAGATCTCGCCGCATCTGATGACTGCTGGATTGAAGTTGCAAGTTGTATTGCTTTTTCTAATGTTAGATCTGACTCGAGCAGCAACTTTCTTTGAATATCAGGGCTGTTTACACCTGTCACAAACTTTTCACATAGTCTGTCAGACAGCGTTTCTCCAAATTCACAGAATCTACTTAAATGACGTAAAGCAGCAACATATTCTGATATTGACTCGTTTGGTTGACGAGTCCTACTGTCAAATCTAGCTCTACATAAAAACTTTGATGGGGTAGGCGCATGGTGGTCTGTTAGTAATTTGCTCAGCTCGTTAAAGCTCTTGGTAGTTAGACTAGCTGGTGCGCATAAGTCTTTTAGTAGCCTAAATTGTTGAGGCCCTATGACTGTTAACAAAACAGCTCTCTTTTTGGCTTCTATCGTCACGTCGTTTGCTTCAAGGTAAAAGCTTAACCTATCTAGGTAATCTTGAATGATTTCATCATTGGAATCAAATTCTTTTATTTGGCCATACAGCGCCATTATTCTAGAAATACTTAGCTAATAAGCTCTAGCAAACCTCTTTTTTGCGTAAGTAGGTGCTCTTTCTAGTAGATTATTTATCCTTCGTCGCCAATGAGATAGATTTGGCAAACACTGACGAGGAGCCACATCGGTTGTTAACAGTCTTTATTTACAGCCATGAAGGAAAGAGGAAGAGGAAGTACCATATACAAGGGACATCACTCAAGATGACAATATAAATATAATACTAATACAGAAGAGTGAGTTCCCTTGACCTCACAATTATCTCAATCTATTACAGTATGGGTTAGATCATTGTATTGATCGAACACCTTTTTACTGGTAATTGCAAAAACAATATTCACAGAGTTTTACGTTTAAAAAGCTAATTTTCTGGCGGCATGGTACTTTGGTACATCATTACGCGTTTTACTACATGTACTTAACAGATCAGTTCGGGGTGGGTTTGGGGGGGGGGGTCGGGGTGGGTTCAACTTCATTGACCACTGTCCGGTCACTTTAGGTCAATTATCCAACCCAGTGTATACCTAGGTGTGACATTAATGTCGCTCTACACAATTGTGGTGGTGAGGTGTGTGGTGGGGGAGGGGGGAGATAACCAACTCAGAGTGAACATAGCGTCAGTTTTTAGATGACTGTTCTAAACATACATATATATTACACAAATATATATTACGCAAATATATATTACAGAAATAGATTTAAATAAGTAGCAGTGGTATTATGACAATATTTTTTTTACAGAGGGGTCAATGGGGGATGGAGGTTTGTAAATGTTTCATATAATTTGTAATCGTAATCACTATCGCCCAAACTGTAAGGATACCACTACTTCATCGTGATGACCTTGTGACCTACTTAGGTCTAGTAATGTTTTATTTTGACATTGTTATAATACCATATATGGTCGATGGTGCAACAACCGGGTTTTTTCCGCTGTCTTACTAAGAGAGTCTAAGACTCAGAAATTTTCCATCAAGATCTGATTGATTGATTCAGACCAGATGACCACCCCAACCAATGGCCACATGAGTTGAAGGTAACCTCCCCTGTTGCCTTAGTCTATAACTAGATCGCCCACAGGCGGCACGAGGCAGTCCATTATGACCAGGCCGTCCATTTTGATCGGCAGTCCATTCTGACCATTTGAACGTGAGAGAACTTAAGTCCTGAGTGTGCTATGCATTCTTAAGTTGTTTAAGTATTCTAGTATTACATTACTTGTGGCCAAGTGATTCTTGATGTTATAGCAGTGTTATGTGACCTGTGGCTATTTTTATAAAGTGTTAGAATCTGTGATAGTATTTTTTCTTACGCTTTGTAAGTTGGGTTTTGTGATTTTCTAAACTAAATATTTTATCTTGTTTAACCTTGTGTTCTGCCACAACTGTGTTCACTTATTAAAGGTTGTATGCAGATTGAATGAGTTGTTAACTTCAATAGTTTCACTAGTTTTCCCTAGACCTCGAAATCGAGCCCTAGTGAGTTGTTGAGTTAGTTTTCATTCAGTTAGGCCTTAGGTCATTTGCATATAACCCCAAGAAAGAATCCGGGGGCGTTCACCATCTATCTGGCTGGTAGATAGGTGTCCGTTACAACCTTGTCAAAATTTCCCCACCACTACGCAGTTTGCTCATAAGTAAATGTAAATAGAGGTGCCACATCAGTTGTATTTGTTTCTGTATTGTAATTTTTTTTAAAAAATTAATCACACACACGATTCAAACTGTATATAAAAGTAATTATGTGTGAAGTTTTATGTATAAGATTTTCTTATTCAATTATTCGTAAGCAAATACATTATACAGTTGCCTTAAACTTAACACCCCTCTTGCCAAGTGATACTACCCGTAGAGGTTTTTTAAACAGTGCAATGCATCGTAATGGTTATTTTTAGAATGGCAAACTGATGCAGCTGTTAATACGTGTTGTAAACGTAGACACTACTAGACTAGTACAATAATGCTTAATTGCTGCATGAAAAGAAATCTTGTGATTTACATAGATGTGCCGACCAAAAATATTTTTTTAACAAATATTGTTTAAAACGTTGAGTTTAAAAAGTTTCCAAAAAGGCGCCACTTATCTAAAAACGCTCCCCCTGCTCCCCACTTGCGTACGCTACTGCTGCTTCCCATAGTGTTCTGACGTTTTCTATGAGGATAGGTTTCTTTTGCGATAGTAGTTTTGGGGATGCGAATTTAGTTTTTCTCGGTTGAAGAAGGGGCGTCGGCTATGTAGCTTCCTTGCGGATTTGGCTGCATTGCGTCATACTTCTCCTAAGTGGAGCCCTGGTTCTTCCGAACACTGGATTAATTTCAGATTTGTTTCTCTAGCTTGTATCTTTATACAATCAACCAACTACCCATGTCTTATTCCAATGTGAACAATAAATAATAAATGTTTCTGATAATTTGCCATTGTATTTTGTATGTCACTTGGATGACCATATTCTAACAAACTTTTAATCCAGCTATGTATCATACAGAGTTTCTTCCAGGCATCTTTCGGGGGGAAGGGGGGGGGGGCAAATCCCCCCCCCCCTTCCGTTTTTTTTTTTACCGCTCCCCCGAACGAAATGAAATTTATATAATTTATATAGAAAATATATACTTTTAACAGTCTCCTCCTGCTAAATTCAAAGAAATTTCCTCAATGTTAGGAATAGGGTACCTATTTAGCTCTATTTGCTTATTCAGTGTAGCTTTATAGTCTCCAGTAATTCTTACAGAACCATCCTTCTTTAACACTGGCACAATGGGCGTTGCCCAATCGGAATAGTCTACCTTCTTTATGATGCCATTAGATTCCAATCTACTTAACTAGTGTTTCAATCTATTACAACTGGCGACGAGGATAAATCAATCGACCTAAAAGAGCACATGCTTACTTAAAAAGAAGCTTGCTAGAGCATATTGGCTAAGTATTTCTAGGATAATGGCGCTGTATGGCCAAATAAAAGAATTTGATTCGAATGATGAAACCATTCATGATTATCTAGATAGGTTAAACTTTTACCTTGAAGCTAACGACGTGACGATAGAAGCCAAAAAGAGAGCTGTTTTGTTAACAGTCATAGGGCCTCAGCAATTTAGGCTATTAAAGGACTTATGCGCACCAGCTAGTCTAACTACCAAGAGCTTTAACGAGCTGAGCAAACTGCTAACAGACCACCATGCGCCCGCACCATCAAAGTTCCTGTGTAGAGCCAGATTTGACGGTAGGACTCGTCAACCAAACGAATCAATATTAGAATATGTTGCTGCTTTACGTCATCTAAGTGAATTTTGTGAATTCGGGGACACGCTGTCTGACAGACTATGTGAAAAGTTTGTGACAGGTGTAAACAGCCCTGATGCTCAAAGAAAGTTGCTTCTCGAGTCAGATCTAACATTGGAAAAAGCAATACAACTAGCAACTTCATTCCAGCAGTCATCCGAGGCGGCAAGATCTCTAACGCCCTCAGGGATCCATGCAGTAGACAGCAGGTCAGTCAACAAACACCAACCCCATCAGAGCATTTCAACTTATGCTAAACAGCCTGCACGTTCAAATCCTAGATCTAAATCTAGTAATAATTATCAAAAATGTCATCGATGCAATGGTCCCCATGCATCTCATCGATGCAAGTTCAAGTCAGCAACTTGTTATAAGTGCAGTAAGCAAGGTCATATTGCCAAGGCCTGCTTTGCAAAGTCTTCGTCTGTTGCTAAATCTAGCCAGTCAAGACAGTACCGCAACCAAAGGCAGCACTATGTTAACTCTCACCAAGACAACCTAACCCAACCAATGAACCACTTTACCTGTGAAAATGCTCAAACTGATTCGCAGCCGGATTTCAACCTGTTCTCTGTGAAATCAAAAAGTCATGCTCCCATCAATGTACCAGTTTATATCAACGGTAAGAGCATCATCTTCCAACTTGACACTGGAGCATCTCTAAACGTCATCACAAAGAAGGACTTTGACGCTATCACAGGAGGATCAGTGCCTCTACAGCCATGTCACAAGTGCCTAACAACATACACATGTGACAATATTCCGGTGATAGGAGAGTGTATGGTTCATGTAAGCTATAATGGTCAAAGTGTTAAACTTCCTCTTCTTGTGGTTGAAGGAAATGGACCACCATTACTAGGTAGGAACTGGTTAGTTGATCTTAAGTTAAACTGGGAGAGTATATTTTCAGTGAACAAAGCAAGAGAATCTAGTTTTACTTCAAAAGATAAAGTTATATCTGAAAATGAAAGTGTTTTTGGTAATTCAGGATTACTAAATGATAGGACAGTGAAGATAAGCATTAAAGACACAGATCCAAGATACTGCAAAGCTAGAGTTCTACCTTATGCAATGAGGGATAAAATTGAAAATGAGCTAAGTAGATTGGAATCTAATGGCATCATAAAGAAGGTAGACTATTCCGATTGGGCAACGGCCATTGTGCCAGTGTTAAAGAAGGATGGTTCTGTAAGAATTTGTGGAGACTATAAAGCTACACTGAATAAGCAAATAGAGCTAAATAGGTACCCTATTCCTAACATTGAGGAAATTTCTTTGAATTTAGCAGGAGGAGACAAATTCACTGAATTAGACTTTAGTCATGCTTACACTCAACTAGAACTGCATCCAGATTCAAAAGTCTATACGACAATAAACACACATAAAGGACTCTACCAATATGAAAGACTATGTTTTGGCATATCATCTAGCCCTGGAATTTTCCAAGCTGTCATGGACAGTATTTTTAAGGACATTCCAAATGTTTGTGTGTACTTTGACAATGTGTACATAACTGGTAAGAATGACACTGAACATCTTAAAACACTTGATAAAGTATTGAAAATTGTTGGTGAAAAAGGTTTAAAGATAAACAAAGATAAATGTCAATTCATGCTGACAGAAATTAGTTTTCTTGGTTATATATTGAGCAAACAAGGTATCAGACCTCAACCTGAGAAAACAAAAGCCATTAAAGAAGCACCCAAACCTGAAAATACCCAACAACTAAGAGCTTTTTTGGGCTTGATAAATTACTATGCAAAGTTCATAGGGAATCTGTCTGGTAAACTATCACCACTGTACAAGCTGCTGCAGAAAAATGCAACTTGGCACTGGGGTAAACAACAAGATGCTGCTTTTAATGCAGCAAAAGAAGCTTTGTCTTCTGACATCTTACTAACTCACTATGACCCAGGGAAAAGACTTATCTTAACATGTGATGCTTCACCAGATGGTGTAGGAGCAGTTTTATCCCACATAGATGAAAATGGTGACAGACCCATTGCTTTTGCCAGTAGATCTTTGAACCAGGCTGAGAAAAATTATTCTCAGTTAGATAGGGAAGGCTTAGGCATCATTTTTGGTGTTAAGATATTTCACAAGTTTCTGTTTGGTAGGGAGTTCACCATCTTTACAGATCATAAGCCATTGCTGGGTTTGTTTGGGGAAAACAAACCCCTGCCTGAGCATGCCTCACCAAGGGTTCAAAGGTGGGCTATCACACTAGCTGCATACAATTATGAATTGAAATACAAACCTGGATCTGAGAATAGTGCAGATACTCTTAGTCGTTTACCTTTAAAAAACCAAAGCCTTAGTTATGTACCAGAAGATGTATTTGTTCTTTTCACTATCATGGATAACTCCAATATAAATGTGAATGATGTTAAGAGAGAAACACAAAAAGATGAGTGCTTGATAAAAGTATATGAGTACTGTAAGAATGGTTGGTCTGAAGAGTCAGTGAATGATGATTTAAGACCATATAAAATAAGAAAAAATAGAGTTAAGTCTAGAAGATGGATGTGTGCTATTGGGGTCAAGGGTTATTATCCCTAAAATGTTACAAAAAGAAGTTTTAAGAACTTTAGATGATACTCATCTTGGTTCTTCCAAAATGAAGAGTCTTGCACGATCGTGGTTCTGGTGGGCACATATGGATGCTGATATTGAAAAATATGTAAAGCTTTGTTCAAGCTGTGCACAACATTCAAATCAACCAGCTACAGCACCTTTGCAAAACTGGGATTGGCCAATCGAACCATGGAAACGTATCCATATAGATTTTGCAGGACCCTTCATGAACAAAATGTTCTCAATTGTTATTGATTCACATTATAAGTGGTTAGAAGTTAAAATCATGAACACAATCACTGCAAGTGATACCATTATAGAACTTAAGGAAATATTTTCAACTCATGGATTACCTGATCAAATTGTTTCAGATAATGGGCCTAGTTTCACTGCTCATGAGTTTAAACTGTTTTGTGTAGAAAATGGTATTGAGCATATAACCACATAACCCTATCACCCTGCTGGGAATGGTTTGGCTGAAAGAGCGGTAGGCATATTCAAAACCGCTATGGTAAAAATGGGTACCGCTAACAATTTTTCTCTCAGGGAAAGAGTAAACAGGTTCTTAGCCAAATACCGCACAACTCCTCATATAACAACAGGTGTTGCACCATGCGAATTGCTGTGTGGTAGGAAAATTAAAACTCACCTTGACCTACTACATCCAACTGTTCAAAGGTCTGTTTCCCAACATCAACTTACACAAAAATTAAATCATGACAAAACATCCATTGAGAGAGAATTTGGGGTTAATGATAATGTGTATCTGAGAAATTATGGGAGAGGGGAAAAATGGATGCTAGGTCAAATTGTTCAATGTACAGGACCTGTGTCTTATAAAGTAAAAACAAATAATGGACTTATTGTCCGTAGACATGCAGACCAGTTAAAAATAACTTGTGCAGATAATAAGTGTGAATCTGTCAATCCCACCAGATCTGACCGGTTCACACCAACTCAGTTTGTTCCACAACCAAGGTCTGTTGATATGAGTGAACCAAGTATTCTAGAGTCAGAAAATGTAAGTTCTGGAATTAATGATTTAGATCCTGGACTTCCTGAGCTAGAGAGTCCAGATGGTCAGAATCTTGAGTCACCAAATCAACAGCCACTGAGAAGGTCAAACAGGACAATCAAAGTCCCAGATAAGTTAGACCTTTGATTTTAAAGGTTAAGAGGACTTTGACATCATTGTTTTGTATTTTAATTATGGTGTAGCATATTTTGCATTTGTTTGTAAGGATTTAATCTACCAAATGATTAAAATCATATAATGTTCATGTTACAATATAATTAGTTATTTATTACATTGTTTAACATTTCGGAAGGAATGCATATAATGTTTTGTATTGACTTTTGAAGTGTTATTAATTGAAAGGGGATCATTATTCTTTCTTTTATTATTGCTTGGCAATTCTAATGTTTTAAACTAAAGAAGGAAATAGCAAGGTGATTTTAGGATACTATCATTTATTCTCTTGAAAGCTGTTATTATTTACTAGGGTAAAGGGATGTAATATATTGAGCTTTATATTGAGGGGAACTCATTCTTCTTGTATTAGTCTTATAATGTTTGAGTGATGTCCCTTGCATGTACCTATTGTTCCGTTTCCGATTCAGAATAAACAAGGCCTACATAAAAATGGCTTCCTCGTCTGTTGTATTATCTGTCTAAGATAACAATCCACTTCATATCTGAAAAAGTACGCAAATTATAGGCTTTTGAAAAATTCAAAGTAGAAAATGTACCACTTCCAGTTATCGGAAATCGCTCAAAGTTGATACGGATCAACGATTTTGATAAAATACTTATATATAAAATTTCATCAACCTAGCTGTAACGGTGCTCAAGTTATCGTGTTTACAGACAGACAGACACACACATACAAGATTGCAAAATTATGTTTTTCCGTGTCAGTGAGGTGTAAAACGTCGAGATTTCTAAAAATCTCAATTTTTTTTGCACGATTACAAGACTTTCTCTATACTTCGTATATTCGAGAAATTAATAAGCAATGTTAGAAAACGAATTTTAGACGTTATTTCGCGTTTTGGAAAACTGTTTTAATAACTTGTAATAGGAATTGATTAAAATACTCTATTTTGACAGAGTTCAGACAAGATTTTGGAAAAATATAGATGTTTTAAAAAAAAATTCAACTGCAATTTTGACGTAATTTTAGGGGGGAGGGGGGTCTGGCTTTTTATGACGATGTGTGATGGAGGGGAGGAGGTAAAAATCGTCCAAAAAATCGTGACGTCATTTATGGTTGACCCCCTAAGTGGACAATGTGGCAAAAAAGCGACTCGCACATGCCTAGCGCTGAGTTAGGCGCCGATAATTAGGCTGTACATATACTTGCGATGATTTAATAAAAATGTGATACCTAGAGTACATAATATAAGTTTTGAATTCTTTGATTCATTATTCATGGCTTCAGTTTGTGTTTGCTTTGTTGTTGATTTTTTGTTTTTGTTTTACGGAACTTGTTTAAAATGTTATTTAATTATTCTCAGAAAAAGGCGCCCTTATCCTTAAGATGGTCGAAGGGGGAGCTATTGCTCCCCTCCCCCCCCCCCCCTCCCCACGCTACTGGGCGCCGCGTACGGCTTCAGGCTCGGTTTAATCAATCGAAAGACGGGTGCCGCCTTGTCAATATTATAGTGTTCTTTAAAACTAACAGGATAACGCAGGGCGTTTGTGACTGGTATCAGGAAGTCTCCATATATATATATATATATATATATATATATATATATATATATACTAGCGTACCCGTCCCCCGCGCGTTGCCGCGGGGATAGAAGTAGAAGTAAGTTTGACGAAATCTATTAGGATTTCAGCAACGCGTTACCAATAATATGTTCTAAGACGCGTGACCGTCTTTTCTAAAAGTGAGTTATTTAAATGTAAACAATGCCTGCGCGTGGATCATAAATATCGGGACACTGGTTTACCTACACTACCGCATGAAAACTTTGAGTGTACATTAATCACTCACCGAAATAATATGTTAGAACACACTTCGGTGACCGCCCATGTGTCAGAGACGTACAGGGGCGCTCTCAGGGCCCCCACCCCCCGATTACACTACCGCATAGGCGCGGCGTACGACCACTGGCTCCTTAAAAGTAATAGGCGCCATCGTGCCAAATAGCATGAATGATGAAATCTGCATCATTATTAACAGGATGCTATTTGGCACGATGGCGCCTATTACTTTTAAGGAGCCATGGGTCGTACGCCGCGCCTATGCGGTAGTGTAATCGGGGGGGGGGGGGGGTCTGAGAACGCCCTGTACGTCTCTGACACATGGGCGGTCACCGAAGTGTATTCTAACATATTATTTCGGTGAGTGATTAATGTACACTCAATGTTTACATGCGGTAGTGTAGGTAAACATGTGTCCCAATATTTATGATTTAAGCGCAGGCTTTGTTTACATGGTCACGCGTCTAAGAACATATGATTGGTAACGCGTTGTTGAAATCTTTCTAATACATTTCGTCATACTTCTTCTATCCCCGCGGCAACGCGCGGGGGACGGGTACGAGAGTATATATATATATATTATGCTCTCTTTGACTGCTTGGCAGATGTACGTAATATTTAAATATACGTAACACAACAATTACATACCCTACTACCACAATTAAACCTCTGTAACTGTTTTATTTTTTTTTAATCAGCAAACACTAAATTAACTTTTTTAAATTCAACCATAAAATCAAATATAAGAAACTTCAAAATATTCCATTATGGTTTGCCAATAATCTTAAATGAGAAGACAACATTAGACTTTCGTGAAAAGTGAAACCTAATGTTTTAAGATGATGTTGAATAACTTCAGAGTCTGCATTAAAGCAATGTATAAGTTCGACCAAACATGGACCATCTAAGTCAGAAAATCTGAAATATAAGATAATAAATAATTAGTCTTAATGAAAACTTGACAAATTCATTAGTGAAAATTTGGTCACACAAATTTAAACTAACAAATAAATATTTACAGTTTAGATTACGACACTCTGCAAGCTTTAATTTTAAAAAGCATATAACAGAAAAAAAAAACATTGCAAATTATTTGAATTGATAAAATAATTTAAAACGTCTTTTCAACGGCTTATCTTCAATAAAAAAAAATGAAAATGAGTGTAATCGATGGTACCAAAACAAATTTAATTTTTAAAAAATGTAACTAAAATTTATTAGGTATGTCAAACTGCTGTAAAAAAACGGATTTTTCGCCCGCGTCGCCCAAATATAGTAGCTTTTCACTTCATAGTTTCGATAATAAAAAGGGCCCGTATAGTAATAAGCTTGGTAGCATTAACAAGTAGAACTTAAGCACTCTAATTATGTGTAATTTTTATAGTTGTTGATACTGAACAATATATCTCATTTACCAATTGAAAACAAATAAAATGCATAATAGACTAAATATTTTAAATAGTAAAAAAAACTAAGAAATTTGTAAATTACCATGTGATTCTATTATCATATACATTTTTTATTAGCATATTCAGAAAGGTGATCCTTTTTTTCTGTTAAAACACTTATTTTGTTTATCATTTCTGAGCATGGTCAAAAAAGGCCGAGCTCGACAAAACATACTATAGCGATCACTAAAATAGCTCTAGGTCAGGTAGAAGAAAATGGCCGTTTTCTTCGTTAACAACGCACTACCACGCTTTTCTAAATTGATGTTAGCAAGTTTTAGAGGCTTGATAGTTCAGTAATATAAATAAACAAGTTTGTGAGTCTAATTTTTATAGTTTTTTCTTCAGTATATTTATATTATTAAAGCCATAACGCCGTTCAATGATTAGACTTCCACGTAATTTTCAGCTTCGCCCGATGAGCTAAACCCCACTTCACTTTGTATCGGAGTCTAATTTTTTTCTGATTGCTTAGTTCAAATATTTTTGTCTTTTGTGACAGAGGGTACTTTGAAAATTAATTGCAACATATTTTTCTAACCTTTTTGGAATAGCTGAATATTTTTTTCTGTTAAATGTAAAAGGTCACGTGAACGTACACTTCGTCGCCAGTGTCAACACTATATGGGTATAGTTTAAAGTATAAAACCCCGCAAAGTTCATGGATGGGTTGGGTTTTAGCGATGATTTTAAACTAAATAGTACATGAAGTGTAGCTTGAAATACTTTACATTACCAAAGTAATCGATTTTTTTAGTGTGTTCTTTTATTTCAATTTTAACTATATGTTATGTTAATGCCTCCAAAACTTACCTGGAATGGGAGGGGAGGGGGAGCGAGATCTTTACTACAGTTGTAACAATGTCAATATATATTTATGATCAGTGCACGAGTGCAGATGCATTTACACTTTGCAGTCAGATTGGAAATAAACCGTTATTAGATTCCTTTAAAAGAATATAGCCCTAGTCTACGAAAAAAAAAAACTTGTTACGTTTTCTAAATTATGTTGACCGTTTATGGCGACTATTGTGGTTATTGATTATATATTTTCAGGTTATAGTTGTGAAGAACGACTGTTAAGACACTAAGGGTGAGAATGCAAGACTAGCATGGTTATCTATTTATACTGGGTAGTTGTATTTAATAAGCAAGTGTATTGTGGTTTAGCCCTAACATATCGCAAAAGTTGTTGAACCAGCTATGTATAAATACATATTTATAACATACAGATACATCGACTGAGGCATTCTAAATAAATGTTCTTACTTTTAAATGCACTACTGGTTCTAGAGACTAATAATTATTTCAACAACAAAAATTTCTTTATGTCACCCTAGTACTGTTCCAGCCACCATTGGATCGCATATAAATTAATCACAGACACAAACACTCTTTACCTGTTAACAGCTATGATTATCCTTTATTTCTATGTATTCAGATCTACTGTAGGTGTCATAATTTATTTTTTGTGAACCCCTGCACTCTTCTGATCATACGTGTGTTTTGAAACGTACTTGTTATAGGCATACATATAACTGGTAAAAGTATTTATTCTCTATATAAATTCTATTTCGTTCTAGGGGGCGGTAGACGTTCTTCTCCCCCTCCCTCCCCCCCACAGACAGAAGAGATGTGTGAAAGTTGAAAGAAACTCTGAATGCGACTTTTGTTAAGTTTGAGCTTAGGTGCAAGGCTTAAGGGGGATGACTACGACTATATTTAATATGAATGTGCAGTAACTACTATAGATCAAGGTTACCAGATTAAGTATTGTGGTAATGTCTACATTTAGTCATTTAGCGTTTATACATAATATAGAATGGTGTCACTGATTGTTGAATAAAAATATAATTAAGAATCCAATACCGAAAACGATACAAAATAATTATGAACTCAATGATAATAGAGGCAAAAAAAATTAACACCTAATTTAATTATCTACCATTAATTTATCAAAAAGTTTAGGGCTATTAGGTGTTTTATTTAAAGTTAAAATTCCGGATCCGGTTACGATTCTGGATAAAAATCCGTTTTTAATAAAAAAAAAAATTGTTGTTTCGGGTTAAAATTTAGGTTGATATGGGTGTTTGGTTTTGGTTTCGGTTTCGACAAAAGACAACACTATCAACCAAGCGCCCGTTGTGTCTCTCCCTCAACGGGTCATTTATCTAGTATCATAATATCAGTATTATCAACATCCCTTAACATGTGTACAATATTATTGATAAGTGAATGAAAAATATAGACATGCACACCCCTTGCAGCATCTCTATATCTAATTATCTTCATGGGAACCATACAAGACACCATGTAGATTAGCCGTTCCTACCCCGCTTTCTAGGAATATCGCAACCACCCCTATCCCCACCTGTCAGGTGAGCTGTGGTTCACCCCGAATGTTTATAATAAAAATGACGGCTATTTGGGGCAGATAAATCAGTTTTTAAACAATTTGAAACTAAGGGGAGGTAATTATTTGTTATGCTTGATCTTTTCATTGTCGTCTCGAACGGCTTTCATGGGGGGGGGGGGGGGGAGGATAATCGTCCTTAACAAGCTACTGATAGTATTATGCGTTTTTTTTTTTGTTTAGTATCCCAGTAAAGGCACATTTTACTGGTATTTGTAAAGAAACACATTGAACGACAAAAAGGCCAGCGAGTTGAATGAGAGAGGGGTCAAAATCCGTTACTTGACTGCCGTTGAAAAATCTCGGTGATAGTTTTCAATTGGTAAATGTGATATTTTGAGCAATATCAACAACTATAAAAATTACACATAATTAGAGGGCTTAAAATCTACTTTTTAATGGTACCAAGCTTATTACTATACGAGCCCTTTTTATTATCGATACAATGAAGTGAAAAGCTACTATATTTGGGAGACGCGGGCGAAAACGTTTGAGGTTTCTGCGGGGGAAAAAATTTCGAATAGGTGGCGCTAGGCGGGGTTCGATTTAGTTCCTCGGGCTCTCCCGTGAGTACTATGGTACCTTCGTTCGTTTTAAAAATTGCGAAACACTATGAATATGATGGGCTACTATAATCGCTAACTATACCGAGTGAAGCGTCTTCCTACCTAGGCCCACCTACCAACATACCTAACTCCCTGCCTACCTACCAACCTGTCTCTGAACTGAAGTGTGTGTAGTTAGGTATATTAGAATTATACAATACATGAGATTCAACTTAGTTTTCTGTTTCTGCCCTATGTTTTAGTATTTATTAATTATTAAATTTTTTTCAAATAGTATAATTGAATAGCCTGTTTTAATTAAAAAAAAAAGATAGAGGTTCTATATTTTTAAAAATAGTTTAACTGTCCCTGAACAATTATATCAATCGCTGAGAAATTAAGAAATAATTATTACGCTTAACACTCTGTTAATTAAACGAATTGAATTTTTTCCGTTTTGATAAACTCTCTCTCTTTACAACTAATAATGCTGAATCATTGAGTTTCTCAAGAAAAATATTTAAGAGAGCGGTAGTTATCATTAACTCTACCATGGATAATTTCATTGAGTCTAACATAGAAAATAGTGTTTGATCGGCTGGAGAGAGTGAGAGAGAGAGAGAGAGAGATATGTTGTTATGTTATACATGTTGGCAGAGGCATAGCGAGGGGTGTGGACCGCACAGGGTGACACCATTTAGGGGGTCGACACCAAGGCAAAAAAGCATATAAACATACATGTAAGCGTATGCGGCATATTTTTAAATTATAGGCCTATGTAGGCCGACACAAACACACACACACATATATATATATATTGTTTCTTGTGGGGGTAGGGGGTGTCACCAAGAAGTGCCGCACCAGGTGACACCCGAACGAACGACGCCACTGGATGTTAGCGATAAGAAATTTCTTTATTACTGGTACTTACTCTTTAACAAATTTGTCAAATCCATTTTCTGTTAGCCAGTTGTTAACATCATACTTTGTCCAATGATAAAGAGGGACATCAAGTGAAAGACTTATTTCTCTGTTGCCTTGAAAGATTTTTGGTCTTGATCCTGAGATTCATAATTTTATTAAGATGGTTTATAACCTGTATATTTGTTAAGTAAAGTAATAAAAAGATATAATACCCTTTTACTTTCAAACCTGCATCTAGGTCACATAATATGATATCAAAGTCAGCTTCTCTAAACTCTGCATGTGAAAAAGGGTGTAGCTGGATTTTCAGCAAAGGAAAGCAACATGTGCTCAAAATTGGGAAATTACACTTTCTTCAAATATATATTTGACCCATGTGTCATACACAGTAATCATTTAAATCATTTATTGTACTGTTTATGAAATAGCTATACAAATACTTGTGACAGTAAAACCCTTTTATACTATTGATACCGTCATCTTGTATTAGACACACACCAACAACCTGCATGCATTCCTTTCTCAACCCCCTGACTATCTCCTAGTTATGTAAGCTGACTTCTCGGTCAATCTCATAATTGCTAGACTGTCTACATGACACACAGTACATACAAAGTTAAAGGGAATAAACAAGGAACTATGTATTAGCTTTGAGCTTTACGCTTCCATCTGCTTTTAGCACGACTCATCGAGCCTGATTCATGTGTGCTCTTGTTGCTTCTTTTTAAATGGTTTTTAATTATTTTTTTATATACATATATTTTAGTTTACTCATATTCCATTATCAATGTTTTAAGTAATTTCAACAAATTCACACTAGTCAACCAGTAGTTAAGCTGTTATTGCATGCACTGCGTAGTCATTGTCATCAGTCATGGTTATTAAATTTAACTGCTTGTTGTTGGGGGGCATCAAGATTGTCAATTGGTTCTTGAAAAGCTAGTTAACGTTAATTAATTATAAACTGAAAATAAAAAGTGTTTTTTTTTTAGCAATTGTATGCACCTAAAGGGATGCCATCGCTGTGAATCGAGAAAAAGGTGCCATATATGTATATGTATATGTATATGTATATGTATATGTATATGTATATGTATATGTATATGTATATGTATATGTATATATATATATATATATATATATATATATATATATATATATATATATATATATATATATATATATATATATATATATATATATGGTGACAGGTCAAATGATCTCAGGACAAATGATCACAGACAAAATATCTCAGAAAAAAATATCTTACGGACAAATGATCTCAGGACAAATGATCTTAAGGACAAATTATCTCACGGACAAAAGATACCAGGACAAAATATATCAGGACAAATGATACCTTGGACAATTGATCTTAGACAAAATATCTCAGACAAAATACCTCACAGCAAAATTTTAATAGAGTATAAGATGATTTTAGTTGATCTGAACATTTTTTTATTGACTGTCATGTGGTTTTGTTTACTCTTTTACACATTAATAATTGTGAGTAAAATGAATTTGTCAAACTTAACAAAACTTCAAAAGATATTAAATTATATGTTCAGTAAGTACTACATACGTACAATAAGTACAATAACCAAAAGATAAAAGGATGGCTGAATTTAGCCTAACAACTCAAGCAAAAACTAGAATTGTGAGTTAAGATCGATCTGTATGTGGTTGACGTTCTATATACACCAGAGATAACACAAACCACAGATGTACATGTGCTTAAGTGGACAGACAATGTGGCAAAAAAGCACCTCGCACATGCCTGGCGCTGAGCTAGACGCCGATAAGTAAGCCAAGAAGTAGGCTGTACATATATTTGCGATGAGTTATTAAAATGTGATATTTAGATTACATAACATGACAGTTTTGAATCCTTTGATTCATAGTTTTAGTTTGTGTTTGCTGTTGTTGATTTTTTTGTTGTGTTTTGAGTAACTTTTAAAAAATGTTATTTAATTATTCTCAGAGCCGGCGTTAGGGGGTGGCAAACGGGGCGGTCGCCCAGGCCCCGCGCTTGAAGGGGCCCCGGGGGGGGGGGGGGGGGGGGGGGGGGGAGATAACCAACCACTATGCAGTTTGCTCATAAGTAAATTTAAATAGAGGTGCCACATCAGTTGTATTTGTTTCTGTATTGTAATTTTTTTTTAAAAATTAATCACACGATTCAAACTGCATATATAAAGTAATTATGTGTGAAGTTTTATGTATAACATTTTCTAATTCAATTATTCGTAAGCAAATACATTATACAGTTGCCTTAAACTTAACACCCCTCTTGCCAAGTGGTACTACCGTAGAGGTTTTTTAAACATTGCAATGCATCGTAATGGTTATTTTTAGAACTGATGCAGCTGTTAATACGTATTGTAAACTTAGACACTACTAGACTAGTACAATAATGCTTAATTGCTGCATGAAAAGAAATCTTGTGATTTACATAGATGTGCCGACCAAAAATATTTTTTAACAAATATTGTTTAAAACGTGGAGTTTAAAAAGGTTCCAAAAAGGCGCCACTTTGCTGAAAATGGCCAGAGGGGGAGCGGCCGCTCCCCCTGCTCCCCCCCCCTGCGTACGCTACTGTCTTAATGTTAAAACGACATTGATAAGCAGCTTAAAAACACCATATATATCGTTATAAATATTAATTCGCGTTGAGAAGAAGAAAAAAAAAAACGCCTCACTATACATGTTTTAATTATACACCAATGAAAAAAATATAAGGCCCCGCGCGGATGGTTGGCCATAGGCCCCGCGTACCCTTAACGCCGGCTCTGATTATTCTCCAAAAAAGGTGCCACTATCCTTAAAATGGTCATAGGGAGAGCGGCGGCTCCCCCACTGCGTACGCTACTGGCTACCATAAGTTGCAGTCAGCAAACCCTTGTGCATGGCAGTAGAACATTAAACTATAGGCCTTACTATTAATTATCACAACATTTTGTCCTGCCCATGTATCGGTTAACAAAACTAGCTATATAGCACAGTTAGCATAACTACCATACTGTTAACAATTATGACACTCTGAGTGTCATAATTGTTAACAGTATGGTAGTATATTAGTTTTTTGGAAATTTTATCTGCCACTTTTTACTTTAATTTCCTCAGCATTGTTGTAATTACACAAATCACTTTTGAAATAGATTTATGCATCTTACCAACAGATCTTGCACAGATTTTTATCAGACTAATTTAAAAAAAAAAAAAGGTGTTTGAAAGAAAACTTAGCAATTTAAAAAAAAAATATTAACTAATAAAAAACTCCCTTTTTATCAGAATATCATGTCAAATTTTAAAGAAAAATAAACCGGGAGTTTCTCGAATATTCTTATATAAAACAACAGGGGATGGGAACTTGGGATGTAGTTATGATTTTTAATCCATTTTAAATACTTAAACTTTTAAAAATAGAATAGAATCTCATAGAAAAAAGAATTGTGCACCAAGCGAACACCAAAACAAAATGTGCATAATAGTGCGGAATATTATTAGTACTTAATAAATTTACAGACGTTTTTTGAGAAATCGGAAATAGCGTAAATTACAAATTCCGGTCAACGGGAATTACTCAAAATTTGATAGAAGGTAGAGGATTAGATCTTTTACTTACGTGTGAAATTTCATTTATCTATCTGAAATAGTACTCAAGTTATAGGCTTTTGAAAAATTCAAAGTAAAAAAGTACCACTTCCGGTTATCGGAAATCACTCAAAAGTTGATACCGATCTACGATTTTGATAAAATACTTATATATGACATTTCATCAACCTAGCTGTAACGGTATTCAAGTTATCGTATTTACACACACACAGACACACACACACAGACATATGGACAAGATTGCAAAATTATGTTTTTCCGTATCAGTGAGGTGTAAAATGTTGAGATTTGTAAAAATCTCGATTTTTTTTTGCACGATTACAATACTTTCTCTATACTTCGTATATATACGAGAAAGTAAAAAAGAGCATGTAAATATTGCTGTTCTTTATGGAATTTAATTATTAACTCCAATATGAAGACATTCACGTGAGACTGCATGGATGACTATGGGATAAGCTGGAAGATTTTGACCAGGTGACAACCCAAAAGTTCATCCAAATTGTTGTACAGCATAGTTATAGCCAGTGTTTCTTCCAGGCTTTTTTCTCCGGGGGGGCACTTGAAATCTTCGGGGGGGGCGGTAAACTTTCTTCGGGGGGGGGGCGGACACTGTTAAAAGTATATATTTTCTATATAAATTATATAAATTTCATTTCGTTCGGGGGGGGGGGGGCGGTAAAAATTTTTCGGGGGGCTTCGCCCCTCCGAAGAGATGCCTGGAAGAAACTCTGGTTATAGCATGTATTGACTGCCAAAAAGCTGCTTGTTCCCAGGCTTCTGTCTTATTGTAAGGGTCTACCTAATAAGTGGTATAAAACTATAGAAAGAGGTTTTGGATCTAGAAGTACTAGTAAATAACTGACATAACCTGACTGGCACTGAACTTAAAACCCTACTAAAGCAGAAAAAAGCCCACTCTATAACAAATGATATTGCATACTTCAGACTGACACCATCAAGTTCAAATTGTAGCACACCCACAGTATTCAACATGGAAGGAGAGCAGTAAACAACAAAATAAACATTGATTAAAGTGAACAGGCATTATGACAAGAAGGTTCCTAGCTGTTTGGTCAAGACAATGTATTTTTGAGCTTCCAGTTCATATTTCCTAAAAGGATGTGGTATTTTTCAATTTAGGAAGTCTGAGGTTGTTTTAAATTTATAGTGAAAATGACATCTGGTAAAATGGTCAAAGGAGGAGCAAGGACTCACCAGGCCACACAATTTTTTAAATGCATTCTTTTATTTTTATTAACTACTACAACTTATTAACTTTGAACCCAGATTTAATGTTTTATTTGTTAAGTAAATTAACTTAACAGAATATGATGAAACTTAATGAAACAAAAACAAATAACAAACCTGATTCTTGTTTGCAGGATGAGCTAGAAGATAATGCTGACAGAGATTGATCTGAATTCTGTTGCAATTGATGAATGGAATGGTAAGGCATAATAAGCTCCTGTTCTTTGTTTCTACAAGATGCATTTTCATTCTCTTTAACATGTGTCGGTCTAAAATGTTTTACAATTGGTAAATTAAGATCACTGTTTTTATTTTCAGGCATTTGAGGTAAAGAAAACATGTCAGGTTGAACTTTATTAAGATTGGTAACGGCTTTTTCAAATGATGTTTTGTATGGCTCAAACTGCATTGGCAATTTTTTGTTTTCAAAAATTTTGTCTGACTTGTTAATAAAACAAGACTCAGCTTTTATTTGAATTGCATCTTCATAACATTTTGATTCACAATTTACCTTACACGAATTCTTAAACAGAGACTTATCTTTCGATGGAGGAAAAATTGATGGAATGAATTTCAAAAAGCCATTTTCATGAATTGCTTTGTAGGAACATTTGTAGAAACTTGCTTCCTGATAGTTTCCTTTTTTGTCAGCTAGTAGGTATATGTGAGCTGTGCCCCTATCAAGTAATTCAATTACAGCTTTTTTTACTATGTCTGAAAAATCTATTTCTCCAAATTTTGAATAGCGAATAAATTCTGGTGGTGGGGTAATAACAACAGTGTCTTTGAAATTATCCATCTTTGTATTTTCAGAATTTGGGATTCCCTCAAAAGAATTGATAGGGGGAGACTTGTAAGATAATCCATAGGTCATTTCGCAATCTGTTGTTTGAATTTTATCATTTGAGTATACACAGGTGCTGCAAAATTTATCTGTGTCTCTTAAGGATTTCCTAGACGTTTTACCTTCTCCAGCTTTTAGTTTTCCCAGCATCAATATTCTTTTCTTTGACAAATGAACATTAAATGATACAGGATGTTTACTCTTTGAACTGACAACAGTTGACAAAACATCTTTAGATTCTGTAGGTTTTTCAAGTTTCTGAGCATATTCAGTTAATGTGTTATCAGAAGAATCTGAAAATATAATTGGAGTAACTATCTTCATTAAAAATTAAAATAGTAAATAAAAGAATCAACAAAATAGCTGGTTCTCAGTTTAATCATGTTTGAAGATGATAATTTGATATCCCAACGTTCAGGCCTATAATTTATTTAATAGAATTCATTACGAATTACATTAGAACACAGCTGTCAATAAACAAATTCATCCTGCTCAGATTGAAGTCATAATTCATTATTAATTAAGTAGTTTTTCATAACATATTCAACTTATTAGATATTAATGTAGCAATTATTAGACTAATAGAACAAAGACTCAATCCCCAAATTTTGCTTGCCTTTCAGTGTTTTGAGTTAAAGATTTCAGAGCAACCAGCTATTTTAATGGGATTGTAAATTAGTAAATTCACGTTTGAAAACTAGGCATTTAAAAAAGTTTGAAAATTAAATTAAATCACAGATTCAAAAACAATTCCCTGTAGCCACCCCTTGTCTTGTGGTTAGTATTGGTTTTTTTTTAGATAGTATAGAAAGTTTTTGTTGGAAATGCATATTATAAATTTTTTTGCAAATGACAAGCTTATGTCATTCCTAACATTTAAAAAAAAAAAACGAACAGTGCTAGAACATGAAAAAAAGGCCCTTCCCCCACTGCCTCAATTTATTTTCCGGCTCTCTCACTGTCTTTAATCTCTCTATGTAAATATATATCTATCTATATAAAAATATCTATCTATCTATATAAAAATATATATCTATCTATATAAAAATATATATCTATATAAAAATATATATCTATCTATATAAAAATATATATCTATCTATATAAAAATATATATTTATCTATATAAAAATATATATCTATCTATATATAAATATATATCTATCTATACATAAATATATAAAACGTGACGTTTAGCAGAATCCATCTGAAGTCAGCATCTCCATAAGTAGATAAAGTAAAGTGCTCAACTGTTAGCCGAGTCATCCCCTACCTAGGCTGTGACCTCAAGCATCAACAGCCATGGGTAGATTGTTTAGCCTAGCGGTCTAACTAGGCCATAAAAACCTCAGCATCAGTAGATTGGCAACCCTTGTGGTATGTCATCCACTACATAAGCCCAAGTCTCCTATATCCCAAACATCAACAGCAGTAGATTGGGCCACCTTTGCAGTGTCATCCACTACATGAGATCGTGCACCCCAACTCTCCTAGGCCAAAGTATCACCATCAGTAGACTGGGTCATCATTGTGGTGAGTCATTGTCTATATATATCTGTGTTACCCAACCCTAGGAAACACCTACATTGCCCTTACACTAGAACTCTCATATGCCTGTGCCCCAAAACCCATCCTATGCCTGTGCATATAGGCCTAGATATGCCTGTGCCCACCCCAACCTCTAGCTCTTGTCCATTGAGATTAGTCTCCTAATCAGCTGTGTGTCGTGATCAGATAACAGGTGGAAGAGAAAATGCATGTTTCCAAGTCAACACAACAAGCCAGTTGCCACAGTTCAGCTGTAGGTCTGCTACCAATGATGAAACCAGTGCAAACTGTTACCAGTCTTCTGAGCGATTTAAGTGGTTAGCTTGCACACATGAATAAGAAGCACGTTAAAGTGCTTGCTAATTTGTCCATGATTTTGCAGATGTATGTGGCAATATTCCAAAAAAGAAACCAATCTCTGTGAACATGATATTGGAGCCTGCAATTCGGCTTCACTGAAACAACACCCATACCAAATTAATCCGAAGAGGTTAGCTGTTACCTGTCAAGAGATTCAGTGTATGTTGAATCACAACATTATTGAAGTGAGTAACAGTAACTGGACTTCTCCTGTACTTTTAGTACCTAAGTCGAATGGGACCTACCGGTTCTGCGCGAACTTCAGTAAGCTCAATGATGTAACTAAGACTGACTCGAATCCCTTGCCACAGATCGAAGAAGTCATTGGCCGGATTGGAAACTGCATTTGTGACAAAGATCGATCTGCTCTCTGGATACTGGCAGATCTCGTTGTCAGAAAAGGCCAAGCGGATTTCCACCTTCGTGACACCAGATATACTGTACCAGGACCGATGTTTGCCGTTTGTGTTGAAGAACGTGCCAAGCTCCTTACAGCACATTATGAATGGAATCACACAAAAAATGGGAAAACTGTGACTCATACATTTATGAAGTAGCTGTATATTTTTCCAGTTTTTGCCAACACTTGTCCCAACTCCATAAATTGTTTGCTGAGTTAAGGTTGGCTAATTTAACTATTAAGTTCAGCAAAAGCTAATTTTACCACAGTTATGTAACAACGTTGGTAATGGCATGGTTCGACCTGTGTCATCCAAAGTCGAAGCCAATGATCACGTCCCCAACGACAAAAGTAAGGCAGTAGAGGAAGTTCTTAGGCATGTTGGGCTTCTAGCGATGATTTTGTCAAAGCTTCTCTAGTGTCCCGTCCCCCCCCCCCCCGCCCCCTTACCACCAATCTCAAAATTAACTCAAGATTGATCATTTTTAATTAAGATGATGGTCATGATTACTAATTATTTTTACTATAAAAAAGTACCAGCAATTATAACAATGCATTATGCATCTAACAACAATTTAACTCACCCGAACACAGAGAATAATTTGATCTTCCATATGCAGGAGTCAATGTAAGAAATTCCCTTAAAGGCTTATTTATCTTGATTTCTTTGATAAAGTCATCGTTGTCTATTATATTCGGACAGAAACTTTTTTACATCTCGCTTTTTGAAAATCAGTGTTGTCAGCCATTAAAAAAAGTAGAAATAGATTAGATCAAGTTTCTAATCTAGATCTAGATCTAGATCTAGTGGAAATTTTAGAATCTAGATTTATAAACTAGATTACACATCACCTAGCCTTGAGTATTCTATTTGAGAGAGCTTGATCTATAATCAAAAGTAAAGCATAAATTGAATTGGGAGAATGTTTACACCGGTGTCTGATAATGGAATCTTCTTTAAAAAAGGGGTGTTAGCTTACTGGTAGTTATCTAAATACACACATGGCTGGCTAATGTCAATGCTAACCCTGTCCCTAACCCTAACCCAAACCCTGGTCCAACCATACGCCTAACCCTAATTTCTAACCATAAAATTAGTCGAGATTACAATACTACTCACAACCCAACACCCCTTTTTTACAGAAGATTCCATTATCGGACACTGGTATCTATAATCATCCAAATTAAATGACACAAAATTTAATAAACATTAGGCAGGTAAAACTCCATTTTAGCGTATTTTAGTGTTTTATTCTCCGTTGCTTGTTTACCTCCAGTTGAGCGTATTTTATTATAATAACCGAAACACACCAAAACATTAGGAAAACACGAATTTAATATTTGTATTGTATTTTTGTTTTTCATAAATGAATAAAAATGAATATTCAAAAAACACGACTTATTTATTTGTTTTGTATTTTTGTTTTAACAAATGAATAAAAACAACAAAGAGACTGACTGAAATGCTTTGTTTGTTGGTTGCAAAAATAGAGATGCACACTTTGTACAAAGGGGGGGGGGGGGTCCGTAATTTTGTGACGGTGTGTGATGAGGGGGTTCAGATGGTGCGACGTCACACTTTTGCATTATAAAAAAGCAATGTTAGAAAGCAAATTCTAGACGTTATTTCCCGTTTTAGAAAACTGTTTTAATAAATTGTAATAGGAGTTGATTAAAATACTCTATTTTGACAGAGGCTGAGGTGTGACGTTATTTTAGGGGGGGGGGGTGTCTGGGTTTTTGTGACGACGTGTGACGGAGGGGAGGGGAGGTAAAAATCGTCAAAAAAGCGTGACGTCATTAATGGATGACCCCTAATAATGCTGCCGAAAGTGGGGCGGAGGTGGTGGAATTTGGTGAGGGATGGCTTGGAGTGTTAGAGAAAGTGTGACAACTCACGTTGCCATTTAAAAAAAATAGTGTTAGACACTAAATTTTATACGTTATTTCGCATTTTGAAGGCTGTACAGAAATAGACTAATATAACTACTATTGTAAAAACATGCAATCGTGATGCATGAATTTAAATAGTAAAACGAACAGCTAAATAATACAAATTTATTACAGGGATCATCCATAAATGACGTCACGCTTTTTAAAAACGATTTTTACCTACCCCCTCCAGTAGCGTAGCGATGGGGGGGGGGGGACATATGTCCCCGGGCGCCGACCTTAGGGGGCGCCAAAATGGGTTGGAAAAATAAATTGAAAGGTTGAGGGGGTGCAAATCGAAAGTTTGAGGGGGGGGGGTGCAAATCGAAAAGTTTGTCCCCGGGAAGGGTCGCTACGCCTCTGCCCCCCTCCCCTCCGTCACTTACCGTCACAAAATTGCGGACCCCCCTCTCCCCTGCGAGTGTGGCGTCATTTATGGACAACCCCACATTATTATTTTTTTTAAAAGTCAGAAATTTACTCATACAAAAAATCATACTTGATACATAGATCTATATCAAAATATTGGGAAGGATGGTAGATTTACTATGAATTTAAATAACATACAACTCTATAGTAAAATATTTTTTTCAGTTTTGGCAAAACTGTCAAATTAAAAAACACAGAGTTTGTACATTTATAGCATAAATACAAAAATATCATACAGAATAATTAACAGTGTATCAGTTTCACCATGAGACAAATGCCTTTAAAAAAATACAATACAAATAAACAAGTCGTGTTTTTTAAATATTCCTTTTTATTCATTTGTGAAAACAACAATACAATACAAATAAATAAATCGTGTTTTCCTAATGTTTTGGTGTTTCGGTTATTATAATAAAATACGCTCATCAGAAACGAATTTTAAAAAAGACAAGATAGAAGTGATTTTTCAATTCTTTTATTTCTTTAATTTTATAACATTTTATTATTGTACAAAAGAGCAAAAAAAAAAAAAAAAAAATTCACAAGAATTTTTTTTTTCAGTTTAACAAGTTTAATTAAGATGAATTTTACAAGTATGAGATGCAATATATGCACCTAACCCTCCTCCTTTGCCTGGGACCGGCTAGATATTCCTGAAGGCTTATCCAGGCGGAGTTAAAAATATTTGCTGAAAAAAAAAAGATTATGCAAACTGCACATGTGTATTTTTAAAATAGGAATAGATTTAATTTGATGGTAATCTATCGTTTTAGCGTAATCAATTCGGTCGTCACTAGTAATGTAGGGATAAGGTAACTAATAAATATGGCTTAAATATGAATATATCTTTGCATATTCTACTAAAATACTAAAGATAATTGAATATTAAACCACATTTAAGGGTTAAATCAATAAAAATGTCATAAAATTAAGGTTTAACAACGATGTTCCAGATACTAAATTTGCTATTAAAAACAGCGGCCATCTTAAAAAAATATTATTTTGAGTCATTTCCCTTTAATTTCTATTTGTATGAAAAAGTATAGATGTTTGCTATAAAATACGATTGTCTTGTGTTTAAATATAAAGCATGTGTTTTTTTTTTTATTCTGCCCTTTAAAAAATTTAATTGAATGAAAATAAACATCAGTTCTAGAATTATTATTATGAGATGCAAGTTTTATACTTTAAGAAACTCCCTATTTTTATAAAGCTACCACTACATATCTAATGTTTATTTAAATATTAGTTTGAGTTGATTGTTATTGTTTGTGTTATTGTTTTATTTGCTATTTTCATTTCATATTTTCATGCTTTTTCCCTTTAATTAGTGATTTAATCATATACGACGTCACGTTTTTTGACATCTCTTCACCTTAACCTCCCCCCCCCCCCCATTTTCGCCGTCACGAAATAGTCGTAATGTCGAAAATTACCTTTTTGCCCTGCCTGTTATTACTGTTAAGAAGTCAAGCCATAATTCGAACGAAAAAGAATTGTTTCAGCATTTTTGTATTAGGCCAAATACATAACGTTTCACCCCTCCCCTTTCCCGCGTAAAACGTCGTCTCTAAACCAGTTACTCCACTCCTTAAGTGTGTCGTGATGTCATTTATGGTAGATGTCAAGTCATAACCTCCAATACACATTTTGAACAACCTTTGTTGTCAAAATGTTGATACCAAATACCCAAAATGAGAAATATGGGGTTGTCCATAAACGATGTCACATATGCTATTCTAATGTGACGTCAATTTACGTAGGACTGCAATTCATGACCTATAATGAAAGGGTGATCGGGGTGGGGGGGGGGGGGGGGTGAGTGACGTCAATTATGGAATACTCCTATAAAGCTGTGCTCAATGAAAATGAGGAACATAAAGTGTTCGTTTTCATGCATACCTTTGCTCATAACGAATGATCATAACTATTGCAAGCCTGTTGTCCTAAGCGGTGTTAAACAACCTCAGCACACCATCCCCGCCAAAAAGGGCCTGCCACTAAATGCCTACCGACGAAAATAGGCCGCACTACATTGACTCGGAATGAAATAACTTCTGACAATAAGGCTCAAACCAACTAGCTCCTGGCAACGATATTCGACAAGAATCCGACAATTATTGGCTTGCAGGTAAAATTGGACAAAACAGCAAGTTTCGCGACATGGGGGCATAACTAATGTAAAAAGCCAGAGCTCAGTATAGGCTTGAGTTTAATATAGAAATAGTGTTAGCAGTGGACGGTGCATTAGGAATACGGCAGTCGGCTAAACGCCCGAGTCCGACGATGTCTGAACATCAAGTTTGTCTTTTATGAAGTGCGGAGCATCTTTAAGAGCTGAGCTTGGGGAGGGGGAGGGGTCCTTGTTGACACCACCACTAGCGCCGCTTATGTCCACATATCAATCACAAGTTTTGCGTGGAGCTTAATGAGCAGACGAAGTTTATAGGTGGGGCCGGGAGCCTAAATGTATTTCCGGAGGCCGCTGTGTCACGGGCATTTTAGAGCCGAGCGTCTCAGAGCAGCAGGTTGCAGAAATTAAAAGCACGTGAATTTGTAGAGTAGAGGGAGCACCGCATACCACTGTGTAATAAATTAAACACTAATATAATTTACCGTACTAAAGTCATTTAGATCTATTCGTCAGACTAAACGTCGCTAAAGTCTCAACGCCATAGTGCCTGATTTGACTTTTTTTTAATTACGCGGTATCTCTTTCTTTAACATTAGCCTAATGACAAATGACGTCACGCGCGCCGCGAACTTGGTGACGTTGTGCTAAGTGGGGGATGAAACGGCGGGGTTGAGAAAAATGACGTATTTCTTTTTTTTTTTAACAGACGAATAAGTGATAGATTCTAATTTTCCTACGAACTATAGGTTGATCTAGTTTTTTTTTCTAGAGGGAGATATCACTATATAGTGGGTGTTTTTTGTTTTTGTAATAATGGATGGTGGGGATGGGTAAACACTGAACAAATAAAAAACTGATGAAAGCAGAAGGCAAAGAAAAAAAACATGTGGTATTCAGATGTAACTAATTAAAATTTAAAACTATTTTTATAAACACAATAATCTTAATTCAGAAAAAGTGTAGGCATAAGACCAATATCTACAGACAAAATAAACAACTAGGCTTAAATGGATCACCCATAAACAGTGCCGGCGCCAGGTTATTTAGCGCCCTATGCAAAACTTAATAAAAGCGCCCCCCCTTTTTTTATGCCCCCGTATTATCAGAGGCATAGCGACCCTTCCCGGCGCCCGGGGACAAGCTTACGATTTGCACCCCTCCCCCCTCAAACTTTCAATTTGTTTCTCCAACCCATTTTGGCGCCCCCCACTACGGACAGCGCCCTAGGCGACAGCCTAATTCGCCTTATAGGTAGCGCCGGTCCTGTCCATAAATGACGTCATACTTTTCCCGATGAATTCCCTTTCCCCCAATCGTCACTAAAAGCAAGATGTTGATTTAATATCATTTCGCAGTTCTACTATACCCGAACGCATAATCACAATTTCTAACGAAAACGAATATATTCTTCATCATTTTTAAAAAAATATTTTACCCCGTCCCATATTTTGAGTCCAACGTCATTTAAGAAGAATATGGACGACATAATAATTGACAAGTTCATCCGTACAAAAGGGTTTAATAAATGATGGACCTCCCAAAAGTTTTTGATATCTTGGATGTACATACATACATAGCCTTAAAGATAAGAAGATGGCCCTCTGTCCTACTTTTATTAACAAGACAACTATGTATATTAAACAACAAAGTCAACACAATATACATACGAATAGACATTTATATAAAGGGAAACTACTCTAAATTTTATTTGGAAAGATGGCCGCTGTTTTTATCTACTAATATTTATCTCAAACACCTAGTTTAAAGTTAGTTTCATGTTATTTTTAATTGTTTTGGTCACTGATTGTTATTTTTAATCAATTATCTGTTATATTTTGTAAAATTTGACTTAAATATACTTATTTAAACAAATATATTTATCAGTTACCTCTCCCGCACATTACTACTGCAGCCGAATTGATTACGCTAAAACAATTTGATTACATATGTTGGTGTTCAATTAAACAGCCCTAACATATCTATCACTCGTCCATTTAAACATACGTGGTTATTTCTGCAAGCTTGCTGTCTTGAGACTTTCGGCACTTTAAAAATGCTTTAAGCTCTAACCGTATAGAACTAGACTACCCATTAAGCTCCAAAAGAAGCTTGGTGAAAACAGGATGGCCGTCCGATTTTGAAGCTACTCTGCGCTTTATAAAAAGCACAAAAAACGATAAGATGACACTTATGTTAAAGTAAATTATAGTTCTGAATCTTGATACATTAAAAATGATATTCGAAAATTAAGAGCCAGACAGTCAACATAATATTTCAAATTAAGTCCAAGAAAAAAAAAATTCCTCAAACGATGGAACATTACTAAATTTTCGCGCAGTTTCGCGAAATGGAATTAAAGTATTTACGTCATCTTTGAAAGCGCGATAGCTTACTGGTGCTCTAACGCGGCCTCATGCTATAAATGGCCGTATTCCTAACGCCCCGCATTAGGCGCGACTTATTCGTCGGCAGGCATTTGGTGGCAAGCCTTTTCGACGGGGATATGTGATGAGGCCGTTTTGCTAAAACGTCTCAAACTAGCAGGCTTGCAACATTTATGATAATTCGTTTTGAGCAAGGTATACGTATAATAATGCTTATTTATCGTTATTTTGATTGAACATAACATTATAGAGGTTCTCCATCAATCACCTAGGTATTTTTCCCAGTTCACCTCCTTTCATGAGACCGACACGTCATAGTTCAGACAAGATTTTGGAAAAATATCGATGTTAAAAATAAATTCAACTGCAATTTTCTGGGAAGTTGTAGGCTGAAGTGTGACGTCATTTTAGGGGGGGGGGGGGTCTGGCTTTTTGTGACGATGTGTGACGGATGGGAGAGGGGGAGGTAAAAATCGTCAAAAAAGCGTGACGTCATTTATGGATGACTCCTAAGGTAAAGAGAAGTAAAATAATTTACGATAGAATCATTAATTGATGAAAAGAAAAAACTGAAATGAAAATAGTGAACATTTAAACAATAAGAAAAACTCAAACTATAATAATGGATCTAGTAATGATCAAATAAACATTAGTACAAAAAAACGTGATTTTTATACATGGATACAAGTTGCGTCTCACAATACTTCTAGAATTATTAATAAAGTTGTTTGTTAGGAAATTCAATTTTTATAGGGCAGAAATTTTCTAAAAAATGTGTAGGACCGACTATACAACAAGACAATCATATTTAAATACATTTTCATACTAATAGAAATGAAAGGGAACCTACTGCCTACTCTAAATAACATTTTCTTAAGATGGCTACTGTTTTTCCCACGTTTTCTTTAACTTGCTTTCTCTGTTTGTTTGTCTTTCCAATCAAATCTTGCGATCGAAATTTCTGGCACTTCCCAGATAGCTAGCGCGCTGAAATTTTCAGGGAAGCTTTCTTTTGGATGACCATTGAATATTCAATTGTTATTATTACTAAATTGATCAATGGAAACATTTTATTGAGCATTTTAGACCGCTATATAATCTATATATATAATTCTCCTCTGCTAGCCATTAGAAAAAAAACCAGCGACGCGTACCTCGCGCGCAGTGAAGCGAACGATCACATGTCGCCACAGGCTTAGGGGCAGGTAATTTAGCTTGAACCGAGTTTAAACTTACAGGAGGTAGGCCAGTTTGGGGGAGACGATATGGTCGAGTGGTTGGGCACACGATTGCTATCCCACTCGACACGGGTTCAAATCTATGTGTTCTAGTCAGTAACGTATTCAAACAACGTGTTTTTTACGAGTTGTCTTTTTACGAGTTGTCTTTTTACGAGTTGTCTTTTTACGAGTTGTCTTTTTACGAGTTGTCTTTTTACGAGTTGTCTTCGTTTACCCAAAAAAAAAAGTGAAAAGATAAAATCGATAGCAAGATTTTAATGCAAACAAACAGACAAAGACTAAAAAGTAGAAAATAATAATCATTAAAAAAGTTTTAAAAAACCCACGTTTTCTGATTGAACTAAAAAGTAGAAAATAAATACTATACATCACAATAATGCAAGCGATCACTCTACTATAAGCGATCAAAAACGTGGGGCGCCGTGATTTTCTTACAGTTTCTAATACTGTTGACTCTCTACAAGCTCCCTAATAAAAGTCAATAGTATTATCTAATCAATAGTAATATAACTTTTACTTCGGCGCCCCACGTTTTTCATCGCTTATAGTAGAGTGATCGCTTGCATTATTGTGATGTATAGTATTTATTTTCTACTTTTTAGTTCAATCAGAAAACGTGGGTTTTTTAAAACTTTTTTAATGATTATTATTAATAGCAAATATTTTAATATACCATCTCGAACAGGGTTGATAAAAATTAATTTCAGGGTATTTAAATTTATTTAACCATCAATGATGATCTATTATTCAATTATATATAATATTTTGTTAAAATATACGAAAATATATTCATATTTAAAGACATATTCATTAATTCACGCTCCCTCACATTACTAGTTTTGGCCGAATTTACGACGCTAAACTAAGGTTTTACCCCAGTGTGTTTTCTCTAGCTTGTTTCATTATACAAACAACAAGTCAACAAAATACCCAAGTCGTATTCCGATGTGTACCATACAATACATGTTTCTGATAATTTGCTATTGTATGTCACTTGCATGACCTTATTTTAACAAACTTATAAATTATAAAGTTATAACCAATAATCCAACTACTAGATCTATGAAACATATAACAGAGACTATTCCAAAGATAGAATTTAAAAGAATGGCCTAAACAAATTAGCACCTGCTACAAACGACAGTTTAAATCCACACCAGGCTTATTTTTTAACGAGATAAATGCCCGTTGAGGGAGAAATACAACGGGCGCTAGGTTGATAGTGTTGTCTTCTATTATTTTATATAAACAATTTCAAAAAGAAAATAGATATCAAGTTTTTTTTCCCACTGTAGAAATTATTAAAAAATTCAAAAAAGGCTTCAAGTCCTTTCATAGTGTAAGGGCAGTGGCATTCAGTGTGTGTGTGTGGGGGGGGGGGGCTTGGCGTCGAATAGGGCCCACTCGTATTAATAACACCACAGGCGCTGAAAGTGGGGTGGCGTCGAACAGGGTCCACTCACATTAATAACACAACAGGCGTACAGGGCTCACTTATATTGATACACCACACGCTGAGTGTGTGTGTGTGTGGGGGGGGGGGGGGGGTGGCGTCGAACAGGCCCACCCCATATTAAAAACACCACAGTCGCTGAGTGTGGGGGTGGGGGCATCGATAAAGGGACCACCCCGTATTAATAAGACACAAGCGCTGCCGCAGTTTTGGTAAGCAATGCAGTTAATCAGCCTATAAAATTTGAATGTGAGATACGACATCCGGCACCCGTACATTTTCACGCATCACTAAAAACCTAAACTGAGTGGGAAACTCCCTCCTCCCCCCCCCCCCCACCATCACCACCCAGAAACCTGCATCTCTCTTTTTTCTCCCTTATATGTACGACTAGGTTGCAACGATATGGACGGGTACGCCATTTCCGTATAAAACTTCTTTATCATTCGATGGTGATAATGGGGAGTTTGATGTCTATGATGGGATTTTAAAATCTGATTATTTGCATATTATGATGATGTTATGAAACGAATTGTAAATATGACTTTTGGGTCAGTAACTTGGCCAGCTAAAATAGATCTCAAGAAGCTTATTCATAATTTTGCAAACTTAAAAGCATGAAAAAGAAATCAAATCTAAATAAATTATGATACAGTTAAAAAAAAAATTAGCTTGGTTAGTGGTCACAAGGTCACCCCTCTCTTACTAATCTTTTAGTATTTTAACATATTTTTGACAGTACATTTTACATTTCTTGTCATGGTGTCACCACTAAATGGTGTTACCGAATGTGGACCGCACCTTTGCCATGTGACGCAATATATTTTACATTACGGTGCAGACCGTGCAGTACATAATTTTACAGCACAGTATAAATACACAATCAGGGCGTATAAAATACAACAATTTACATTATTTAAAACTCTTCCCTCGTAAGTAGCAATCAGTGTTTTTTCCAGGCATCTTTTCGGGGGGGGGGGGGGGTGGAAGGAAGGCGTCCCACGACTCCCGAAGAGAGACTACCCCCCATCTCCTGAACAAAATTGAATTTATATAGAAAATATATACTTTTAACAGTGTCCCGTCCCCCTGGAATTTTAGTCAGGTTCCCCCCCCCCCTGGAAATTTCAAGTGCGTCGTCGTCGTCGTCGTCCCCCCCCCCCCCCCCGAGAAAAAGTCTGGAAGAAACACTGGTAGCAATCGATTTCTCCGCTGCCCATGTTTAACTCAGTTGTAGCCAAACGGGTGACGAAGGGGCCCATTGATAATTTTTGCATAGGGGCCCGAAAATCCTAGCTACGTCACTGAACACAATATGGTGTATATAGCGTACCCGTCCCCGCGCGTTACCGAGGGGTTAGAAGAAAGTCCCGGGATAGCCCGAAGCAAATCGCACACTACCCGGCGTCGGCGGACGCGCCTGATTTAATTTAGTGAACGAATATAATACCCCATCTTATCCATAGTCTATCGCACACTTTAAAACAAACGTAAGCGTCATAATGCTAACGGGCTAAGATATTGCGCTAATTAGCACAGTCCCGGGGCGCCACCCGTGCGAAATTGAATGTTTTTTTTCCCCACAGGAACCTCCCCAGGAGTATTCTCAACAACTTCCCAAAGTTTTATGGCGATCTGATGAAAGATATAGTAATGCATAAAAGACAAATAAAAAATGACAAAGTATATAAGGAGGGTATCGCCAATGATTTACCTATTGTTGATTCTTAGACGCCTGACATTGTTTTCTAAATCGGAGTTATTTAAATGCAAACAATGCCTGCGCTTTGAACAGAACAGAACTAGAGGCGTAACGAGGTCGGGGAGGGTCGGGGGGTGCAGACCGCACCAGGTGACACCATTTAGGGGGTTGACATCAGGGAAAACATATACACATACATACAGAGTTTCTTCCAGGCATCTCTTCGGGGGGGGGGGGGGGGGGCTTAGCCCCCACGAAATTTTTTTACCGCCCCCCCCCCCCCCCCGAACGAAATGAAATTTATATAATTTATATAGAAAATATATACTTTTATATATATAAACACGCAATACGAACATAGGATACTCATATCTGGCCTGATCGGTTTTGAAAAAAAAAAATTCAATTAAATCTAATCACAACAACATGTCATGTGTATCACTATCAGTGGCGGAACTAGAAAAAAAGCCCCCCCCCCCCCCCCGAAGAATTTTTTTGGGCCCTATATATATATATATATATATATATATATATATATATATATATATATATATATATATATATATATATATATATATATATAACAAGGTTCGCTCTCAATTTAAAAAAAATTCCATCTGGTACACGAATAAATCAGAGGTTTTCCAACACACGAGCTGGCCCCTTTCTAAATCTAGTCCAACACACTAAACTGAGGCTTTCATCAAAACGTTACTAACCGTGTGCCCTGTTTTCCAGAAGTTGAATTAAATGTTAACAATGTCGGCAGTTCATTTCTTGGATCTTAGGGCGCGGGTTTGTCCACACTAACAACTAGACACGCCAAGGCATGCTGTAAATCCCTCGGCGACGGCCCAGGTGTCAGGGGAGTCACGGGGCTCTTGGACCTACCGGTTACATTACTGCACGGGTGATGGGTGTGACACATTGTTTCTTCCGGCAGAGCTCCCCCCCCTCCCCTCCCCCGAAAACAGTCTACCATGGAAGAAACATTGGTGCGACACCTAATTAGATTTAGTCATCGAGTGTAGTAGCGAGACTTATTCCTAGTGTTGTGGGAACTTTTAAACTACTGTCTGTGGTGGCCAACTTGCTCATATGTGATGCGCTCAGGATGACACTGACGCCAGTTGTATTCAAGTAGTAACCTCATCCGCTTATGCAGGATCACGGGGCGCTAAATCACATATTTCCGTTAGGAGTCCCCACTCGAATATGTACAAATGTTAGGCCTATGACAGAAACCTTTCGGGGCTGTACTCAACAGCTTCCCAAGTTTTCATGGCGATTGGGTGAATGATGCAGTAATGCATAATAATAATAGAGAGAAAAATGTTTTTCACATGTACAACTTTATGTGGCCAGGTCACGCGTTGGATAACCTTCTGATTTAGGGGAGGGGGGGGGGGGGGATTAACAAAAAGCCTGACCCTCACACCCCCCACCTCAATGACTATTAATAATGTTCAATTAATTCTAAACGTTCTAATTAATTTCTAAATAATTATATAAAAAATAATCTTACCTGCCCTGTTTTGTGAATTAGATGTGCCTAATACTATGAAAGTAAATTAATATGTGTTGACTAGATCTAGTGCTGTCTAGTGTCTGACAAAATGTTCTGAAGTGGTGAATCGTACGGTTAGGAAGTAGTTCATAAACGATACATTTATCTCCTCGATACTTGTGAGGTTGAGAAAGAGGGATGGGATAGGGGTCGGCTCGGGAAAAAACTTGAAAGGGACAACAAAACGCCTTGATCTATGTATGTCAGCATCGCCCATTGTAAAACTTACTCAGGGGAGATAATTTGAAGTATAGGCCTTAAAAGTTTACTATACTTCTTGTAAAATAAAAAACAAGTAAACGTATATAAAACTGAAGTTTCTAGTATTATATTATTTTTTTAAAATTATTTGTACGATACAAGATAGTACAGGATACAAATTCAACCACTATCACAAACACATATTAACATTGAAAAATGTACAATGGATTTCGGGTCCCCTACCAATGCCGCAAATAAGAACCGCGCATCATGAAAGTATTGCAAGCCCACTTCATATGTAGCGGCTTTTCGTGCTATGGACTTTGTTGTTTTTTAAAAAAGAATTTTGCCGGCGACAGCGTGTGTTTGATTGTAGGGAAATAGAACTCGGCCTTGACGATGGTTTAAAAAATACAACTATAAATAACTGTTTTAAATATGTAAAGAATTTGTCGACAATTTTTTAACCCCCTTTTTGGTCCCCATCCCCTGCCCCATCCGCCACAGTATACTTTGGAGGATCGGTCAAACAGTTACGTGTCCTCTATTTAGCTATCAAAGGGAGGGGGGGGGGGGGGGGGGCAACGAGTCAAAGAAGTCATTCAAAATTTGAAGAGTTGCCTATATTTTACACTGTAGTTTGTGTAATGGATTTTATCTTTTGCGGAAGAGCGTGGTATAGTGACTGTAAAATAAAGATAATCGTACCGCAGCTACGGTGTTTTTCTTTTACAAACCAAACATTAAGGCAAAAATTAAATTCAAAATGTAAAAAAAAAAAAATTTGGTTAGCCGTGGGCCCCTAAACGGCCTCCCCCCCCCCCCCCCCCCCCGCGCATTGCGGGGTCTGGCGGGACTGTAGTTCCGCCCCTGTTCATCAGGTAAATGAACAACTACTGACTAGTGTCTTTAACAAAATGTGCAGAAGTGGTCAGTTTACAGTTCATAGACGGTTCGTTAATCTATGCATTACATCTTATTGTAAGAGTAAGGGTGTGGTGAGGGGTAGAAGTGAGGGGTAGGGGATAGGGGGGGGGGGAGAGTTGGGAAGGGAAGGGGACAAGAAAGCGCCGATAAGCATCTACATCAATAGTGCCGACTTTTTCCGATCGTCTAGAAGACCAGGATAGTCGCCTCGCCGCAACATTTCCCCAGCCCGATTTCAAAGCGTACCGGCACAGTCAAATTTCAGATGCTTCGTCTTTGAAGTTGTCTATATGTCTGGCGGTCTCTCGAGCTATAGTCAGTGCATTTTTCTCAAAGACGTTTGCCGACTATCGTGTTTGTTTGTAACTGTAGAAGAAAGATAACTCGGCCTCCACCTAATTTTTTTTTTTTTAATAATTTAGCCAGGATTTTTGGGCCCCCAATTGGTCTGGCCCCCCCCCCCCGCATTGCGGGGTCTGGCGGCACTGTAGTTCCGCCCCTGATTCTCTCCATTGAGTGTTTCACAATAGGCTTCAGGAAAAGTAGCTGAGACCGTCGAAACTTCGGTAAAATTTTAGAAGTTTTTGAATACTTATAGACCTAACATTTGTTTAAAATGTGTAGTTGAGCAACCCGAGATCCCCAGTGGCTATCTAAGCACCAGGGGTCCGCTTATTGGGTGTCCTGCACAGGGTGATAGGTGTACTACTTGAATCATCGGTCTCGCTGCATCAGGGGCTTCCGCCGGTGGCCATGTCCTAAGACCCCTGTGACGCCTCTGACACCAAGGCCGTCGCTAAGGGTTTTTTCTTTCACATCAGAGTAAACTGTGGCGTTTCTGTAGCAGAGGCGTAGCGACCCTTCCGGGCGCCCGGGGACAAACTTTCAATTTGGCGCCCCCCCTCGGGAACAAACCTTAAATTTTCAATTTGCACTCCCCCCTTCAAACTTTCCATATGCACCCCTCATCCCATATATTTTTTTTATATTCATAATGCAAAACTGCACCTAAAATGATATTTTAATTTGTTTTTACAACCTATTTTGGCGCCACCTAAGGTCGGCGCCCAGGGACATATGTACCCCCTGCCCCCCCCTTCGCTACGCCTCTGGTCTGTAGTAGTGTGTACAAACTAGCGCATTGATAGTGGTTTTGGGGGGGGGGGGGGGGGAAACAGATCTACTACAGTAGTGATGTTCTGCTATGCTAACACACGCTGTTGTGTAAAAAAAAAAAAAAAAATATTCAAATGACTTGTATTGTGAAAGATAGGCAAACGCTCGAACCACATCCATGACATCCATGACTTATTTTGCTCTTAAGCAACTTTTAATAGATGTGCACTAAACAAATTAAAAAGCAATTACGTCTCTTAATTATTATTTTTTAGAAATACTTCTTAAAGAATGACATAGAATAAAAAGGAAATGTATTTAAAACTAAAAATATAAATATAAAAAAAAACTATAAAAATAAACATAATGCGAGAAACCATTACGCATACAAAGCTTTCATGACCGACTTGCTTTTAGGTAGAATTATAGCAGACATATATTGTAACTGAGATTTTCAAAACAGACTAATAGCACTCACACAAATGACGTGTTAATAAATTTTTTTTTTTTCAAAACTCTAACAAACCCTAAATAAGTTTTCTATGTTCGTATTTTGTTTATACAGTGGCGTATTAAGGGGGGTGCAATGCCCCCCCCCCGAAGAGATGTCTGAAAGAAACTCTGAACATAACTGACTGCTTTTTAAATTAGCAGTTTTGTAAATATCGGTGTCAAATGTTCCTATAAGTTAAAACAACCCATGATTTTTAAACAATAATATGTATGTATATATATATATATATATATATATATATATATATATATATATATATATATATATATATATATATATATATATATATATATATATATATATATATATATATATATATATATATGTATATATATATGTATATATATATATGTATATATATATATGTATATATATGTATATATATATATATGTATATATATATATATGTATATATATATATATATATACAGAGCCGGCGTTAGGGGTACGCGGGGCCTATGGCCAACCATCCGCGCGGGGCCTTATATTTTTTTCATTGGTGTATAATTAAATAAAACATGTACAGTGAGGCGTTTTTTTTTCCTTCTCAACGCGAATTAATATTTATAAAGATATATATGGTATTTTTAAGCTGTTTATCAATGTCGTATTAACATTAAGACACTGATTAACAAATAATTTGTTTACTTAGAAGGTGCTTTTGAAACGTTGCTTGTTTCTGTTAAGGCTTTTTGTTTGAAAAGTAAAAAATACAACATGTAATAGATTGAAATAATTGTGAGGTCAAGGGAACTCACTCTTCTGTATTAGTTATATTTATAATATTGTTATCTTGAGTGATGTCCCTTGTGTACTTCCTCTCGTCCTCTCTGTGTGTTTCCATCGTGATGTAGTTAGACCCATTAAATGTGTTATATACAACCACAGGCTTCTGTCGTCAATCTATTATAACTGGCGACGAAGGATAAACATCTACTAGAAAGAGCACCTACTTACGCAAAAAAGAGGTTTGCTAGAGCTTATTAGCTAATTATTTCTAGAATTATGGCGCTGTATGGCCAAATAAAAGAATTTGATGCGAATGATGAAATCATTCAAGATTACCTAGAGAGGTTAAGCTTTTACCTAGAAGCAAACAACGTGACGATAGAAGCCAAAAAGAGAGCTGTTTTGTTAACAGTCATAGGGCCTCAACAATTTAGGCTACTAAAAGACTTATGCACACCAGCTAGTCTAACTACCAAGAGCTTTAACGAGCTGAGCAAATTGCTAACAGACCACCATGCGCCTACCCCATCAAAGTTTTTATGTAGAGCTAGATTTGACAGTAGGACTCGTCAACCAAACGAGTCAATAACAGAATATGTTGCTGCTTTACGTCATTTAAGTGAATTTTGTGAATTCGGCGATACGCTGTCTGACAGATTATGTGAAAAGTTTGTGACAGGTGTAAACAGCCCTGATATTCAAAGAAGGTTGCTGCTCGAGTCAGATCTAAAATTAGAAAAAGCAATACAACTTGCAATGTCATTCCAGCAGTCATCAGATGCGGTGAGATCTTTAGCACCTCCAGGGATCCATGCAGTAAACAGCAGGTTAGTCAATAAACATCAACCCCAACAGAGCATTCCAACTTATGCTAAACAGCCTGCTCGTTCAAATCCTAGATCTAAATCTAGTAATAATTATCAAAAATGTCATCGATGCAAGGGTCCCCATGCATCTCATCGGTGCAAGTTCAAGTCTGCAACTTGTTATAAGTGCAGTAAGCAAGGTCACATTGCCAAGGCCTGCTTTGCAAAGTCTTCGTCTGTTGCTAAATCTAGCCAGTCAAGACAGTACCGCAACCAAAGGCAGCACTATGTTAACTCTCACCAAGACTACCTAACCCAACCAATGAACCACTCTACCTGTGAAAATGCTCAAACTGATTCGCAGCCGGATTTCAACCTGTTCTCTGTGAAATCAATAAGTCATGCTCCCATCAATGTACTAGTTTATATCAACGGTAAGAGCATCAGCTTCCAACTTGACACTGGAGCATCTCTAACAGTCATAACAAAGAAAGATTTTGACGCTGTCACAGGAGGATCAGTGTCTCTACAGCCGTGTCACAAGTGTCTAACAACATACACTGGTGACAATGTTCCGGTAATAGGAGAGTGTATGGTTCATGTAAGTTATAATGGTCAAAGTGTTAAACTTCCTCTTCTTGTGGTTGAAGGAAATGGACCGCCATTACTAGGTAGGAACTGGTTAAGTGATCTTAAGTTAAATTGGGAGAGTATTTGTTCATTGAAGAATGTAAAAGAATCTAGTCTTACTTCACTAGATAAAGTAATATCTGAAAATAAATGTGTTTTTGGTAACTCTGGATTACTAAATGATAGAACAGTGAAGTTAAGCATTAAAGATACAAATCCAAGATACTGCAAAGCTAGAGTTCCACCTTATGCAATGAGGAATAAAATTGAAAATGAGCTAAGTAGATTGGAATCTAATGGCATTATAAAGAAGGTAGACTATTCCGATTGGGCGACACCCATTGTGCCAGTGTTAAAGAAGGATGGTTCTATAAGAATTTGTGGAGATTATAAAACTACACTGAATAAGCAAATAGAGCTAAATAGGTACCCTATTCCTAACATTGAGGAAATTTCTTTGAATTTGGCAGGAGGAGACAAATTCACTGAATTAGACTTTAGTCATGCTTACACTCAACTAGAACTGCATCCAGATTCAAAAGTCTATACGACAATAAACACACATAAAGGACTCTACCAATATGAAAGACTATGTTTTGGCATATCATCTAGCCCTGGAATTTTCCAAGCTGTCATGGACAGTATTTTTAAGGACATTCCAAATGTTTGTGTGTACTTTGACAATGTGTACATAACTGGTAAGAATGACACTGAACATCTTAAAACACTTGATAAAGTATTGAAAATTGTTGGTGAAAAAGGTTTAAAGATAAACAAAGATAAATGTCAATTCATGTTGACAGAAATTAGTTTTCTTGGTTATATATTAAGCAAGCAAGGTATCAGACCTCAACCTGAGAAAACAAAAGCCATTAAAGAAGCACCCAAACCTGAAAATACCCAACAACTAAGAGCTTTTTTGGGCTTAATAAATTACTATGCAAAGTTCATAGGGAATCTGTCTGGTAAACTATCACCACTGTACAAGCTGCTGCAGAAAAATGCAACTTGGCACTGGGGTAAACAACAAGAAGCTGCTTTTAATACAGCAAAAGAGGCTTTGTCTTCTGACACCTTACTAACTCACTATGACCCAGGGAAAAGACTTATATTAACATGTGATGCTTCACCAGATGGTGTAGGAGCAGTCTTGTCCCACATGGATGAGAAGGGTGACAGACCCATTGCTTTTGCCAGTAGATCTTTGAACCAGGCTGAGAAAAATTATTCTCAGTTAGATAGGGAAGGCTTAGGCATCATTTTTGGTGTTAAGAAATTTCATAAGTTTCTGTTTGGTAGGAAGTTCACCATCTTTACAGATCATAAACCATTGCTAGGTTTATTTGGAGAAAACAAAACCCTACCTGAGCATGCCTCACCAGGAATTCAAAGATGGGCTATCACACTAACTGCATACAGTTATGAATTGAAATACAAACCTGGATCTGAGAATAGTGCAGATAGTCTGAGTAGATTACCTTTAAAAAACCAAAGCCTGAGCTATGTACCAGAAGATGTATTTGTTCTCTTCACTATCATGGATAACTCCAATATAGATGTGAATGATATTAAAAGAGAAACACAAAAAGATGAGTGCTTAATAAAAGTATATGAGTACTGTAAGAATGGTTGGCCTGAAGAGTCTGTGAATGATGACTTAAGGCCATATAAAATAAGAAATTAAAACCCTTTGTGAAGATAATATAAAAGATGGAGAAGATGCAGTCCATTATCAGTCAGAGTTGCCTAAACAAAGTATTTATAACTTAATAAAGGATTATGGTGATATGGCAATTTCAAATGTTTAAAGAGAATACATTAAATAAGAAGGAATGTGATCATCAAACAACTTTGCTAACATCATTAGCACTTACAGAAACTAAAAGGGTAACATCAAAAGAAGAAAAAGATTTTTGCCATTTAATACACCCACTTCAAATACTGGATCACAGTTGCAAAGTGATATTGTCCAGGATATTACTTTTAAACAGTATTTTTGGTTACCATGAAAGCACTATCAGATTACCTGAGAAAATGGATCAATCAAAGAAATCTATGTCAGTTAAGGATCTGAATAATAGCATAATACTTTCAGATGCCAATTCAAAAATAGTTCCATTAAATCATGACAAACATTCATTGAAAGAGAATTTGGTGTTAATAAGAATGTGTATCTAAGAAATTATGGGAGAAAGGAAAAATGGATACCAGGTCAAATTGTTCAATGTACAGGACCTGTGTCTTATAAAGTAAAAACAAATGATGGACTTATTGTCCGTAGACATGCAGACCAGTTAAAAATAACTTGTGCAGATAATAAGGGTGAATCTGTCAATCCCACCAAGTCTGAACAGTTCACACCAAATCAGTTTGTTCTACAACCAAGTTCTGTTGATATGAGTGAACCAAGTTGTCTGGAGTCAGAAAATGTAAATTCTGGAGTTAATGATTTAAATCCTAGACCTCCTGAGATAGAGAATCCAGATGGTCAGAATCTTGAGTCACCAAATCAGAAGCCACTGAGAAGGTCAAACAGGACAATCAAAGTCCCAAATAAGTTAGACCTATGATTCTAAAGGTCAAAAGGACTTTGACATTA
>NW_026733227.1:200000-236983 GCF_028476545.2 Physella acuta
ACGCCACTGAGAACGGTCCTTCTTAGTCTCCAACTCTCTCATCCACTGACGTTAACTACGCCGCTCTAGTGTCATGTAATATCGATTCCACGCACACAGGGCAGCATACTATGTAGGCTACTTCTTTTCAACGTGCGTCGTTAACGCAAGCAGCAAAAAGAAAGAGGCACACACGTTTATTTTTGCTGCGAGAGGCCTTGACATTCTACATAATAAACCAGGATTTCGTCATTTTTAAGTCGGGAGTGGTGGAAGAGATTCGCTCTAGGTTTGTTAATTTTCGTTGCTCATGATTGTGTATTGTATTTTGTACTACATCAAACGTTAGATTGTTGACCAGTTAATTTGATATATTAATAAAACTTGCGATCCTACTTTATCTACACAATAGTGCTATTAGTGCCATGTTAGAATCAGTATGCCTGTTTTAATTTAGGCTAATGTGCTTCGACATTGCGTCACCATTTGATTGTAAAAACGTAAATGAAACTTTTTAGTAGATTCGTATATTTTAAAATAATATAAAAATACACATTTTACAATTGCATTGTGCAATACTATTATAAAGTTTACTTTTAGCTATGTTATTCAGTTCAATTTTAATCTAGTCATTTTAAGTAAATGTGTATGAGTTGACCTACACTGCGGTCGTGGCTAGGGGTGATTGTGACCGTAAAAATGGTGTCACCCGTTTAGAATGAAGTGGTAAAAAATAGGGTAGACGTTTACAGGGTATTACAATCGAAATGTTTTATTTCATGCATGACTCTAGTAGGCGTATATATAGGCATAAACAAATATATCTATATATATATAATATATCTATATATATATATATATATATATATATATATATATATATATATATATATATATATATATATATATATATATATATATAGGCCTATATATATATATATAGGCCTATATATATATATATATATATAGGCCTATATATATATATATATATATATATATATATATATATATATATATATATATATATATATATATATATATAGGCCTATATATATATATATAGGCCTATATATATATATATATATATATATATACAGTGGCGTAGCGAGGTCGGGTGTCACCCGGTGCGGCACTTAATGGTGTCACCCCCCAGAGGCGTAGCGACCCATCCCGGGGACAAACTTTCAAATTTTCGATTTTGCACCCCCCCCCCCCCTCAAATTTTTCGATTTGCACCCCCCCCTCAAATTTTTCTCTATATATTTTGCTATTTTTTGCCTTGGTGTCACCCCCTAAATGGTGTCAACGGTGCGGTCCGCACCCCCCCCCTCGCTACGCCTCTGTATATATATATATATATATATATATATATATATATATAGAGAGAGAGAGAGAGAGAGAGAGAGAGAGAGATAGGGGGGGTGGTGAGACAAAGGATTTACCTAAAGATAACTAAGCTATAGTCCCAAAATCATTTTCATCAAACCCTGGTGGACATTTTGTTGCCAAATTTTAACAAGTATTGATGATTTACTTTGCTTTTTTAAAACCTGTTGTTTAGAATGCTACTATAGTTTGGTAACAGTTTAGCTACTTAATATATTGATGTGTCATTGTTGTTCGCTATCCCCAGTTTGACTATGGCACACGAAGGCGAATCTCAGGTTCTCAAAGAGAACAAGGAAGATACGGACTGGTCAAAAGGTAGTTTTCTAATCTTATGTTATTTTACTAATTAATGTTTGTGATTCATAAGTACATTTACTAGATCATTTTCATCAGATTTTTTAAAAACTCCAATATTTTTTTGCTTCAAGTGTTTGGCCCAGAACAGTGGAATCACTATTCCAGTAACACTCGGTGCGGCATATACTACACGTATGCCCCACCGCCGCCCCTGCCCCCCCTCCCCGGCGAAAATTGTCACCCCCATGCCGGATGGCGTCCCCCTGTGTCTTTAAGACGATAGCATTAATATAAATAAGTTATTAAACCTATGATAAAGGCAGACTTTCTGATAAAATTTGAATGATGTCTATCCGCTTCCCTTATGACCCTACTAGCACAGTAGAGATACAATTTTGGAATGAATGGACATTTATAAATAATTTCTGTTTAATTAACTGTCACTAGTGAATTTATTATTTAGTAATGCCACAAAATGCTGTAAAATCTGCCAAATAATTTACTTGTACATTGATGACATTTGTTACTGAAACAAATCCTAGATGAAAAAAATAAGCGATTTTTTCCACATCACCCAACAGCTTATTAGTAACACATTCTTATACTTATACCTGATAAAATGTCACATCATTATATTCATTCAAATTGCAGCAACCCCTAGACAGAGGCGTAGCGAGGGGGGGGGGTGCGGACCGCACCTGGTGACACCATTTAGGGGGTGACACCAAGGCAAAAAATAGCAAAATATATATATAGAAAAACTTGAGGGGGGGGGGGTGCAAATCGAAAATTTGAAAGTTTGTCCCCGGGAAGGGTCACTACACCTCTGGGGGTTGACACCATTAAGTGCCGCACCGAGTGACACCCGACCTTGCTACGCCACTGCCCCTAGAATAACCTATATATTTTCAAAAGTTAATTGTCAAGGTATCTTGATCTGTTAAATTGTTTGGAGGTTGTAATTGCATGTTACTCGGGCGGTAGTTACGAGATGGCAGTTGAATATACAGAAAAATTGAAATACAAATGTGCTTTTGAATCTAAGATTGTAGTGATAGCGATTGGTTGTAAATCATACTTGAACTATCAGAAAAAAGTTAATTAAAGCTATAATTAGTTTTCAATCCAGCGGCGGAACCTAAAAAGGGCTCCAAAAAAAATATTAATGTTTGTAAAGGTTTCTTGTGTTCGTTTTATTATCATAATATAATGTATTTTTACTTGCTCCTATACAGAATATAGAGGGAGTATTGTAATCGTGCACAAAAATCACATGACATTTTGTCCGTTTTCATAGTTTTACACCTGATTACGTCATCATATACAGAGTATAGGGGACTTATTTTAATCGGTCAAAAATTATAAATGCGTATTTATCAAAATTTCGGTGTTATATGCGTAATCGAGTCGGAAAAACTGGGCTTTGCCATTCTGTCCGTATGTCTGTGTGTGTATGTGTGTGTATATCTATGAACACGATAGCTTGAGTACCGTTACAGCTAGGTTGATGAAATTTCAAATACAAGTATTATATAAAATTTGTAGTTCTGTATCAGCTTTTCAGCTATTTCCGGCAACCGGAAGTGGAACTTATTCTACTTTTGGTTTTTCAAAAGCATATAACTTGATTACTGTTTCAGATAGATAAACGAAATTTCACATGTAAGTAAACGATTTAATTATCTGCCTTATGGCATATTTTGAGTAATTTCCATTGACTGAAAGTAGTAATTTACGCAATTTCCGATTTCTCAAAAAAAAAAAAAAAAAACGAATGTGAATTTATAAAGCACTAATAATATTTCGCACTATTATACACAGATTGTTTGGCGTTCACTTTGTGCGCAATTCTTTTTTATATGAGATTCTATTCTATTTTAAAAAGTAATGATTTAAAAATCATGTCTATATCCCTAGGTGCCATCCATCGTAGTGTTATATAAGAACTAGCTGCATACCCGTGCTCCGCCACGGTGAATCTTTTTTAAATGTACCAACTAGGGAACAAAACTAAACAAACATAAAAGAAAACACAAAAACAAAAGAAAAAACAAACACAACTCAACCCCAGTGTAAACGCAAACGCAAACGCAAAAAAAAAAACATTTACAAAAGCACAAACGCAACACACAAACACAAACGAAAAAACAAACACAACACAATGTGAACACAAATGCAAACGCAAAAAAAAAAAAAAACAACTCAAAACATAAACACAACTTAAAAGCAGACATAAACACATAGTGCTCACAGTCTAGCCCGGGGTACTAAATCGCACCCGGCCATGGCGCCGGCGGAACCGCCTGATTCAACTTAGTAAACGGCTATAATACCCCAACTTATCCATAAAATAAACTAAGGGCAATAATTAAAATATACGTATTTTACCTGCCACGGTGCATTTTATCAATCCATGCTAATTATAATATTCTAACAATAATGTCCTCTTCCACGTCCGCAGAATTTGCATTCACATTTTTTTTTACTAGCTTGAGTTGAATTTCTTTTTTAATTACCTCTCTTGGCTAAATTATAAAAGATTTTAATTAATTAGTTATTTTACCCTACTGTTATTAAAAATGTATCCAATTTTTCTTTAATCTAAGCAAAAGTAATATTTGACATTGAACCGTTTAAAATGTTTTAGCAATATGCGCGTGTTTAATATTTTATTCACACGCGCGAAAGAGTAAAAAAAAGTGCAAACTATACCACAAAAAATTAGTCGATATATAAATAAACCCTACCCATACATATAATAAGACACTGCGAGGCCCATACCTATAATAAGACGCTTCGATGCAAGTTAAAAGCACGACATGCGGTGTGTTTACTTTTATGGTTCCAAAATATATAACGATGACGGACTGACACGCTACCAGCAGCGTTATATATAAGAATATTCGAGAAAGTTTAGGGGAGATCACTCCCGGTTTATTTCTGTTCCTTTTTATATGTCTTCGGTATTCTTTTTAAATAAACCGGGAGTGATCTCCCCTAAACTTTCTCGAATATTCTTATATAAAACAACCGGGGATGGGAACTCGGGATATAGTTATGATTTTTAATCCATTTTAAATACATAAGCTTTTTAAAATAAAATAGAATCTCATAGAAAAAAGTATTGCACACCAAGCGAACGCCGAATAAAGATGTTCATAATGGTGCGCAATATTATTAGTACTTTATAAATTTAGATGCGTTTTTGAGAAATCGGAAATAGCGTAAATTAGTACTTCCCGTCAACGGAAATTACTCAAAATTTAACAGAAGGTAGAGAATTAGATCTTTTACTTATATCTGAAATATCATTTATCTATCTGAAATAGTACTCAAGTTATAGGCTTTTGAAAAATTCAAAGTAGAAAAAGTACCACTTCCAGTTATCGGAAATCGCTCAAAAGTTGATACGGATCTACGATTTTGATAAAATACTTATATATGAAATTTCATCAACCTAGCTATAACGGTACTCAAGTAATCGTGTTTTTACACACACACACACACACACACACACACACACACACACACACACACACACACACACACACACACACACACACAGAGAGAGAGAGAGAGAGAGAGAGAGAGACACACACACACACAGACATAATTACAAGATTGCAAAATTATGTTTTTCCGTATCAGTGAGGTGTAAGACGTCGAGATTTGTAAAAAAAAATCTCGATTTTTACTTTCTCGTATAAACGAAGTATAAAGTATTGTAATCGTGCAAAACAATCTCTTGAAATTTTAACAATTTTCACCGTAATACACCTCAGTCCTTCATCACATCCGAAGTATAGAGGACTTATTTTAATCGGGCAAAAATTATCAATCCAGATTTATCAAAATTAAGAGGTTTTATGCGTAATCCATTCTGAAAAACAGGGCTTTGCAATCCTGTCCGTATGTCTGTGTGTCTGTCTGTCTGTGTGTAAACACGATTACTTGAGTACCGTTACAGCTAGGTTGATGAAATTTCATATATAAGTATTTTATCAAAATCGTAGATCCGTATCAACTTTTGAGCGATTTCCGATAACCGGAAGCGGTACTTTTTCTACTTTGAATTTTTCAAATGCCTATAACTTGAGTACTATTTCAGATAGATAAATGAAATTTCACTTGTCAGTAAAAGATCTAATTTTCTACCTTCTGTTAAATTTTGAGTAATTTCCGTTGACCGGAAGTAGTAATTTACGCTACTTCCGATTTCTCAAAAAACGAATGTAAATTTTTAAAGTACTAATAATATTGCGCACTATTATGCACTTTTTTATTTGGCGTTCACTGGGTGTGCAATTCTTTTGTCTACGAGATTTTATTCTATTTTTAAAACTTTAAGTATTTAAAATGGATTAAAAATCATGTCTATAGCCCGAGTTCCCATCCCCTGTTGTTTTATATAAGAATATTCGAGAAAGTTTAGGGGAGATCACTCCCGGTTTATTTTTTTGCACGATTACAATACTTTCTCTATACTACGTATATACGAGAAAGTAAAAAATAATTATTAAGAGAAGTATTTGTTTTAAAATATGCTTTGTGCACAAATATAATTTAAAATCACAACATTAGCGTCGGCAAGGTAAAAAGACTGTTTTGAAAGCATTTTGTTTTCAAATCTGTAATAATTTTCTTGATTTCTTCGTAAACTTTTCAGCTTAGCATTGTTATTCGGACCCATAATGCTCAAAACTGATCTGGATGCTAAGTTTAAAAGCGGAGACCTCAAAACTCCTTCATAAAAACTTGAATAAAAACAATAAAAAAATCAAAAAATTCCTCTTTGACTACTTAAATGAGTGTTATTGACACATTTTCAACTATTTTAAGAAATGGTATTTACTTTCCCCCATTCGAGTATTTAAAAATGTTTTGGGTCACCTATGAAACTTTTTAAAGGGCTGTCAGGGGTCCCCTTGTTCGAATCTTTTACAAGAATATGAGCCCCTTATTTGACTATATTAATGTGCCATTCTAAATAATTATTTAAAGGGGCTTAGTGTCCCCACCCCAATTGGATTATTTTTTTAAAAAGCAAAAAGTCATAGAAGTAGTTTGAATGTTTGCTGTATCTTTCACACTACTGTTCATTTACTTATTTTTTCAACGCAACAGTTAGGAACAATCACCGTTCTTCTAGATCTATTTTTTTAATACTTTTTTTTTTTTTTACAAAACCACTATCATAATGGAAAAAAACTTTTGTAAAACATATTTTGTCGGAAATAGGGCCCCCTCTATCCCCGCATTACGGAATTTGACGCTATTTCAACCCCTTATTCAACCGTATTTAATCAATAATCGCGTGTGACCTCAGCGGCACATAACGAATAGCAGACAAGGTTACAAGGATTTTTTTTGTTCAGCGAAGGTGAAGGTTGCACTGGTCGAAGTAAACACACTCAGTGTTTGAAGGAGACAGCTAATTTTTTAAAGATGTAATTGACCTAAATATTATAATTCACACACTCAGCACAAACTAAACGTCACTCTCTCGTGTTTCGCCCATTACGGTATTTTAGGGTGACCCCCGTGCTATTTTATTATTTCTAACTATATAAAACATTGTTTTGAAATAATAATTTTGCAACTTTTCGTACTGGTTTCAACCCCTAAATGGTGTCGCCTGGTGCGGACTGCAACCCTCCCAGCTCCCGCTTAGTAACGTTACTGTTACCAATATACAATTAATAAATGAACTCGTCTGAGTTTTACGATACGGCTCCGATCATTATTATTTACACTAGCGTACCCGTCGCGCGTTGCTGCGACCGAAGAAGAAAGAAAACTTAATGTTTTCTTTTTCTCCTAGCAATGTCATAATTGATTCTTAGAAGACAGTTCGTAAAACAGTAAACAAAAAAATAAAATAAGCCGGGAGTGATCTCCCCTAAACTTTCTCGAATATTCTTATATAAAAAAACAAGGGATGGCAACTCGGGTCATAGACGTGATTTTTAATCCATTTCAAATACTTAAACTTTTTAAAATAAAATAAAATCTCGTAGAAAAAAGCATTGCACACCAACTGAACGCCACATAAAATGTGCATACTGGTGCGGAATATTATTAGTACTTTATAAATTTTTTGAGAAATCGGAAATAACGTAAATTACTACTTCCTGTCAACGGAAATTACTCAAAATTTGATAGAAGGCAGAGAATCAAATCTTTTACTTACACGTGAAATTTCATTTATCTATCTGAAATAGTACTCAATATAGGCTTTTGAAAAATTCAAAGTAGAAAAAGTTCAACTTCCGGTTATCGGAAATCGCTCAAAAGTTGATATGGATCTATGATTTTAATAAAATATTTATACGTATATATGAAATTTCATCAACCTAGCTGTAACGGTACTCAAGTTATCGTGTTTACAGACACACACACAGACATACGGACAAGATTGCAAAACTGTTTTTCCGACTCAGGGAGCTGTAAAAAATCTCGATTTTTTTTTGCACTATTACAAGATTTTCTGTATACTTCGTATATAAGAGAAAGTTAAAAAGAATACGTATATTGACAAGGTTTCTGTCGATTCGCATATTTCACAAAAGAACATAAAGAAAATATTGCATATGTGGACATCGTTAAAATTTCGCTGTCCATTGTCATATGTTATTCTCTGTTAGAGTGTTGTAATAAAAGTGATAAATATTTATAATGGTAGAGTGAATTCAATCAATTAATTGCATTTATGGTGTAGGAGGTAATTTGAAAGGAAATAGCTGTCATGCTAACATTGCTATCAGAGTTTTTTCCAGGGATCCCTTCATGTGCTGCCCCCCCCCCCCCCCAAGAAAGTCTACCGCACCCCCCTCCCCACTCCGAACGAAATGGAATTTATATAGAAAACATACTTTTACCAGTGTCCCCCCCCCCCGAAAATATCAAGCCCCCCCCCCCCCGAGAGAAAAAAAGTCTGGAAGAAACACTGATTTCTAATTAAAGTTTTGTTTAATTATTTAAACAACCATACAATGAAGAAGAATGTATAACTCAAGGGTATTTAGGGTCATTTGAAAAACGTTCTAGTTTGGTTAGATATGCCCTACCGTAGCTTGACTCTACCTACTCTATTGTTTAAGCAAACAAAACAGTAAGAAAGCTTGACACACTTCTTAGACGTGTTATATCTCTCGATGGCCGATACGGCGTTCACCCCTGATAAACTCACATACACTTTAATTTTTGTCTCTACACAATTTTTTTTAAACAAATGTTAAATAATCACGTGTTGCAACTTTAAAATTAGATAGATAATATTTCCGACATTTAAAACTTTTAGGTTACCGGTCACCCTTTATTAAAAATATTGCGAGTCAAAAAAAATATTGCGAGTCAACAATTTGAAGAAACTGAACCTACGGAAGTACTTACATCATTACCCCCTTTGTTGCTTATTATGAAACCACACCACCCAACACTAAACCAGTGGCGGAACTAGAAAAAAAGGGCCACCTTACAAAAAACATTTCTGCCACCCCCCATATATATATACTAGCCGTCCCGGCCAGGCCCTGCTCTGGCTTCTGTGAAAAACCTTTCTGTTAAAGACCATTACCTGTGTGTTTAGTAATCATCATAAACCCGGCATTGCCCACCCAAACCACAACCAACCAAAACCAAAACAACAAAACGCAAACATAACGCTAACACAATTACAAATACAAACGAAAACAAAAACTTAACAACAAACACAACCACACCCACAAACACCAATACAAACACAAAGAAAAAACAAACAAAAAAGCAAACGAAAACAAAAACCTAACAACAAACCCAACCACAAACACCAATACCAACAAAAAAAAATCAACGAAAAAAGCAAACGAAAACAAACCAAATCCAAACGCAAAACCAACCAAAAACACAAATACAAACCCAAACAAAAAAAACACAAACAAAAACGAAAAAAGAAAGAACAAAAACGAACCAAATTAAAACGCAACCACTAACGCAAACCCACCTAAACACAAAGAAAACACTAACGCGAACATAAACGCCCGGGGCGGAATCCCCTGTTTTAGCTTAATGAACGACTATAGTACCCCAACTTATTCACAGTCTTTTGCACTCACTTAAACGAACGCGCCTGTTTCAATTTAATAAACAATTTTAATACTCCAAGCTTATCCGTAAAATACCTACAACATTTGCACTTGATCAATCCCCGCTAATTATGTAATTATTTTTTTTCCCAACACCAAAACAAAGTAATTAAAAAGTAAATTATTTTCACGGAATGCAATGGTTTTATAAAGGGAAGTAATTGTGTTTTTCCTAATTTATCAAAGGGAAGTAAGTGCTACAGGACTAAATAAAGACATAATTAGAATTTTTGTAAAAGATGATATTTTTTTAAAAACTTGTGTTTAATGAACATGCCGACAATTATTACTATAATTTGAAAAATGAAAATTATTTCCCAACACTTTTAATAGTAATTTTTTAGCTCATAAATTTAGACAAATGCGCACGATAATTTTCTAACACTTAAATTCGTACAATTCCAACGACATACAAATGCATTACATACAGAACTGAGCTTTATATATTAGATAGATATATATATATATATATATATATATATATATATATATATATATATATATATATAATCACAGAATACAAACATGATAATCATTCCTGGCCTGATCAGGTTTCGACAAAAAAAAAGTCTTTTTTTCTGTATACGAGAAAGTAAAAAGGGAGAGCGATTAATTCGAGTTACTAATGAGGACCGCAGGGCAATTGGTAGTAGAAGAATGATTTCATTCTGAACTTTCGCACGCAGATCCTCAGTCACTCGAACATGTAAATTCAACAGGTTCTATATCCCATGATTGATATTCGCTTACATGGCCACAAGTCAAAGAATCTGGCAACCAACACATTCTTCAGCCCTGATATAATCACGATATCTTCAGAAAGTCAGCTATAGCACACACATAGTCAGGATAATATTTACCAGCCGCGTTTGAACCTGTCTCTAGAAACTTGCTTTATTCCTGATACCTTTTTCCTGCACTTCGTTGAATCTCTCCTGCTTTCCTCCAGCGCTGTCGCATCGCAACACATGTGATGTGGATGAAGTTGCTTTCATGCCTATTGATCTTAGTACCACATAGCCGTGATATTACAGGAAAACCATCAATATCCTGCCATAGAAAATAGGAATTACCCTGCTTTCTGGTTTCTATAAAGAAGTAGCTGCTGTTGTTTTTTTCTTGCTATTGTAGACAGTCCATTCAGTTCCATCCTCAAATGCGCCACTAGGCATATTTAATACCGTCAATTTTAACGTATCAACGTAAAGCTGCAGAGATTTGAGGGCGCGATCGAGAAAATAATTTAATTAAAAGATGCTATTATCCTAATATATAATAGACCAAGTGCGCACTTCTCTCTCTGTCCGCAAAATATGTTCACAGGCTATCAGAAATATACGGAAAACTTGATACGGACTTTTGTTGAAAATAATGTTAGATGTTTTACATGTATAAACACAATTTTATTTAAAGAAGAAAAATAAAAAATAAAGGCATATTCGAACGTAGAAAAACAATTTTAATCATGCAACCGAAAAGTGTTTATAGTTGTGACAAGAACGCGATGCAACAATGACGTCACAGGCCAAATGTTTACACTAAGGAAAGATCACAAAACTAATGACGTCATCTTCCGAGTTTAGAATATAAAGAAATGATTTATTTCATTCAAATATGATTTATATCTACGTAGGCCTGCGCTATGAAATGTATACAATATAATTTTCTCGGCCTAAAAATTTACTTTATCTATTAGGATTCTAGATCTAGAGATTCTATATGATGTAGATCTAGATGATATAGATCTACGGAAAAACTACACTTAGACATATCTAGATCTAAACACTACCTAGATCTAGAATCTATTCCAATAATAAATTTATATACTAAGCTATTTCAGGACTTAATTATTTTATTGAAATATTTGTTTAGCTATGCAATTGGCAAATTTGTGATAAAATGTAATTTGAAAGATTATGGCTTATTCGCGTAATTTAAGTTTCTCAACTAACTCTTTTATTCTCCATAAACATTATAGTGTCTAAATAGCTGAGATGATAGTGTAATTGATACCATTCGGTTGGTACGGGTGCGAGACACACAAAGTCAATCTTTAAAAAAAATTCAAATTTTTTAAATATGTGAATGATAAAGTTGCCTATCGGGACTTGGCGGGACACGGGGCGGATGAAGTAGAGTTCACCTGTTTTTGAAAGGATAGTGTGGTAAGTCCCATGCTCTGCCGAAATAGGTGTTTTTAAAAGACAAAAACAACATAACTACAATTGAACAGCCGGGTCTTTAACGAAATCTTTTGTCTCTTAATTTTAAGTCTCTTAATCAGCGAGTGCATTTAATATGGTATTGTATTGACTAATACTGTATATAATTTGGTTTTTATTCTTTAATAGGTATTGTTAATCTGTTTTATTTTAAACAAGTATAAACATAGACAGTACATAAAACAAAACCCCTTTTTCATAATCTTAAGAATGTTTCATTCCAATGCTCATGATCAATAAAATGTTTATTTTCCTAAGTTTCCGATAATGAATTTTTTTAAAAGCTGAATTACAATTCATTTCATTATTCACTTTCCGTAGGTAGGCCTATACACATTTTCTTCAGGCATCTCTACAGTTTCTTCCCCTTTCACCTCCGAACGAAATTGAAAAGAAGTAATTCATACAAAAATATAGAAAAAAAAACAGTATCCGCTACCCCCCCCCCCCCTACGCACACACAACCCACACACCCTCCTCTGTAAGTTTTAAACACCGCTACTGGGAGATGAATATCTTATAAAAAAACCGGGTGGCCTTTTGTAAAGAGAAGAGAGCTAAAAGTCACCAGAATAGCCCGTGTAACGGTACCGATGGCTAGTATTATATATATATATATATAGGCCGACTGTAGGCTATCACCCTAAATATAGCCTACATCATATATAACCAGTTTATTGCACTTTATATTAAATCTTTTAATTGGAGTACCTTTTGATTGTCAGATAACGTTCTGTGATGATCTGGGTTTGATTTAAAACTTGTCACATAATTTTTTTTGCCGTCGAGACATTTCTATAGATGATAACACCACTTAATATGAACTTCAGATAAGAAATTCAAACAACTTATTGTAAGGATTTGTTGCTTATCTTTTTACATATCAACTTCGGACTGTACTCTGCACTTTGCACTTTAACCATCTCAGTAGCGTAGCGGGGGGGGGGGGGGGGGGAGGGGACATATGTCACCGGGCGCCATATTAGGGGGCGTCAAAATGGGTTGGAAAAAATAAATTGAAAGGTTGAGGGGAGTGCAAATCGAAATCTTGAGGGGGGGGGGGGGGGTTGCAAATCGAAAAGTTTGTCCCCAGGCGCCGGGAAGGGTCGCTACGCCTCTGAACCATCACAGTATTTTTGCTTTCTCTTGAAATTTAAGTATTATGCTGATCAAAACACATAAATAAAAATTTAATAGTTTTTCCACAATAATTTATTTCAGTTATCTATCTATCTATCTATCTATCTATCTATCTATCTATCTATCTATCTATCTATCTATCTATCTATCTATCTATCTATCTATCTACCTACCTACCTACCTACCTACCTACCTACCTACCTACCTACCTACCTACCTACCTACCTACCTACCTACCGATCGATCGATCGATTTATAATATATATATATATATATATATATATATATATATATATATATATATATATATATATATATATATATATATATATATATAATGTTGCTATATTTCTATTTAAATATTTTCAATTAATACCCTTTTTAGTTCCATTTTGGACATCACAGAGGTTTCTTACTGCAATAGTCACATTTTGGGGTTTTGCAGTATTATATCTCCAGCGTGTCAACCTTAGTATTGCTATGGTGTGCATGATTAAAACGGAAAACAAAACCTTGGATGGTAATTTCAGGTATACAAACTATTATGAAACATGTAGATCTAGATCTAGGCTCCATGTAATATTTTTATCACTAGATCTAGATCTAGATCTAATACTATTAAATACAGATTTAGAATCTAGATCTAGATCTATTTATTTTCTAGACTATTAAAATACGCTTTTCTTTATAGTTATTTAAATAGTAGTCTCTATAATTTATTTTCTACTTTTTAGTGCATTAGTACATAAAAGCTTGTTACGTTTTTTATGAAATTTTTTTGAATAGCCTAGGCTTAGGCCAATTATAATAATTAATGATAATTATTAATTATTTAATTAATAATATAATATATATTTTTTACTTTTTCTAATTAAAACATATTCATAACAAATAAGTAGATCTAGATCTAGGCCTCAAGGCCTATTCTATCAACTAGACTATCTATAATGATTCTAATCTTAGTGGTTTCCTAACATTTTTGTGTGTTTTGGTTTTGTTTATAAATAATACAATTAAAATAAATTAAAATTAATAAAATACGCTCAACTGGAGATGAACGTGAAGCGGCGAATAAAATGTACGCTAAAGAGTTTTACCATTCCTGTCATATGAAATATTTAAATTTTTAAATTAAAACTGGACTAGACAACTTAGACATAGGATATAGATTCTAGACTCTATTAACTATTAGTATTACTGTTAGCCACATTAGCATATCAACTATTTTTATATTTTCACTTGTACTATTTTTTTTCAACGCCAGTTTCCTCAGCAATGAATCTGCAAACATTATCACAACTCCTTCTCCAGTAATCGGTGACAGTAATTACTGTGATTCATTAGGACTTAAATCTACAACTGATAATGTAAGTGTTTTATTTTTAGGTTTAATTTTCTACATTAAATGTTGTATTTGAATGGTAGCCTATAGATCTAGATCTAGATTCTAGATCTATTACAGAGCAGACTCTTGCTAAAAAAAACTGAATTGCTTGGCTATTTTTTTTTACCTTTTTAGCTGAAAATTAGAAAAAATGGTTGTAAGATAATCTTTTAAGTTTTATAAATGAATTCTGCAGACTGGAGAATTTACTTGGAGTAAAGAATTACAAGGTCTTCTTTTGGGCTCATTTTTCTGGGGTTATTTAGTACTTCAGGTAAAACAGATTTTATATTCAGTCATTTCTTATTATCTAAAGCAATTAATTATGTTAAGTTAAAAATTTTAAAAGTAATTATTACTTTTATTAAAGTATTAAAGTAACAATGTTACTATTTGTTACTAACATAAACTTTAAACAGTGAAAAAGGAATTCCCAATGAATATTTAGGCCTATAAAATTTGTATTTTAATATTGCCAAAATGGCTTCATGTTAACTATTGAAAAATAATTTTTAAAAACCTATTAGGCCTATAAATATTATAAATCATAAATCTAGGTTCCAGGAGGAATGTTAAGTGAACGTTATGGACCAAGGAGAGTTGTAATGTACACTATGATGCCAGCTGCTGTCCTTGGACTTATATCCCCTGTTTCTGCAAGAGTCAGCCCTTATTTTTTTCTGGTTATCAGGGTTTTAATTGGAGTTGGTGAGGTATGTATGTGTTTTATAAAAAAAAAAAGTATTTTTAATGGCCCCCTTTAGTAAATCAAACAAGTCCTTGCTTCTGCTGATTCATTCACTTTATATTATTAAATTAAATGTAGACTACAGAAGATTTAAAGATAGGCTACAGGCTTGCAGTGGCGTAGCTACCGTAAAGCTAGCATAAGCAAGGCATAGGGGCCCAGGGCACTTAGGGGCCCTTTTCCCTCTTCAAAAAAATGTAAACTTTTACATTGGAATTTTAGTATTCGTTTGATATAAATAATTTAAAGAAGAAAATGAATATCCAGTTTCTTTTCTATTGTAGAAATAATTAAAAGTTCCACAAGGCCCCTTTCTTACTTAACAATATAAGTATTGGGGTTCAGTAGGGGGTGGGGGCTAGAACAGGGCCCATCCATAATTATATCACTACAGGCGTTGCAGCATGGTCGTGCAAGCAGTTGAGAGAATTAGCCTATAAATAACTTAATAAGCTTGAGTAATGCGGTGCAGTTTACCACTCAGAGTTTCTCAGCGGCTATCTTTGCACCTGGGATCCGTTGATTGAGTGTCCGGGTCAGCGTTACTATTTAATTCAGCTGTCAAATTGCACGGGAGCATCAGTCGGCACAACAGCCATCATGTAACACCGTGCGATCTTGGCTTTGCCATGAGCACTACGTCAGCTATATTCGTTTTAATGTGCGCCATACACTAGGGATACGTTGGCATACTAAAACCGATCACTAAATTGAAAGAAAGTTTCCTCCAGCACTTCAGCAGTAGTAATGGTTGGACGCCCGATTTACCCAGCGGCTACCAGAGTGCACAAGATCCGTTGATTGCGTGTTCTTTAGAGTCATGGTTACTACTTGTTTCAACTGTCAAACGCTTAGTGGCAGCTTTCGACTACCTACGGTAGTGTAACCAGTCACTCCCGCGATGCCCCTGACACCTCACTATTACAGAGGATGATAAAAACTCAATGCTTTCAAGGGTGTCTGAGCGGTAGTGTGGACCTACCCACGTCCCCACAAAAAAGATCAGACAAACAGTAGCAGTGGCGTTTTTTATTTTATTTTAGCTAGACCTAGATTTATCTCAGTTTTAGAAAGTAACGTCACTAAAAGTACACAATTGGTATCGCATTTATGAAACACAATTTGTTTGCGTTACCCTGGTATGTGGGACTATATCGCAGCAATGCGGGCGGGTACGCTAGTTAGTATAAACATTCTTTAACATTCCTCTGTGATCGGGAAACATTCCTCTGTGATCGGGAAGGAGATTTTGATGCCTATGATGAAATTTTTAAATTTCATTATTTGCTCTTTATGATGATGCTATTTGTTATGAAACACATTGTAAATAAGCCCCTTGAGTCACTAGTTTGGCCATCTTAAGAATCTAACAAACACAAGCAGCTAAAGTAGATCTTAGTGTATGTATTAATCATTTAAAAAAATTAAAAGCATGAAAAAAAAACAGATTTATATAAATCATGCGCAATTATTTTTTAAAATTGTGTTTAGTGGCGTCACCAGGTCGATTTTTATTCTAAGCGTTAACTTAAGGTGTCACACCATCGTCACAACCAATTTTGCATCTTTGGTGGGGTGTTACCCCGTCTCACTTATCTTTTATTAGTTTAGCTGGATACAACTTAGTTTTGACAGTACATTTTACAATGTTTTGACATGGTGTCACGCCTAAATGTTGTCATCAAATGTGGACCACATTATGACGCTGCTGTGTTTACTTAAAAAAAAACAACATATTAACTCTAAGCCTGTAACATTTTTACAAAACTACCAAATAATATAGTATAAATACACAATCAGGACTTAAAAATATAAAATGTACAAAATGTTTCTATTATTTAAAATCCTCCATCATAAGTAGCAGTTGATTTCTTGGTTTAACTCCATTTTAGCCTGACTGCTGATGAAGGGGCCCACTGATAATTTTTGCATAGGGGCCCGAAAAGCCTAGCTACGCCACTGCATGCCACTGATATATATGTATATAATTTTAGAAAATGTTTGATTTTTTTTTCAGTTGCAGTATAGTGTAGTTGACAAAGAATGTAAGCACTGGTGTTTAGCTTCTGGCAAATATCTGCTTCTTTTCCAATTCATTCATGCTCTATTGGTTGTTTGTTTAATGTCTGGAAACATTTGACTAGCATAGCAAGGCCACACAACCTTGAAGGATTAATATGTAGATTTTCTACACAAACAGAATTTAGGCAACACTCAGCACAAAAACTACACTATAGGTTTTAACTAGAAGATATAATTTGTCGGAATAACGCTAACAAAAAGTTTCCGACTCAAAATCACATTATCTAAACATTCTCACTCATCATGCTTTTCTCACCAGTCCTTCTGCTAACTTCATTGCTCATTGACACAAATCCTAGCTCTTAATAACCCTGCCTATAATTCAGTAATTCCTGTGTAAATGTGATTCTAGCCTGTCAGCTACACCCACCCCACATTCTGAATCTGACTCCCAGTCTTCAATTAGTTGTTGCCGCTGTGTCCAAGCATCCAGCAACCTTCCATCCTCAATATGGTATAAGGACGTTCAAGCCACAATCCTTCTGTAGTCTCTTATGTACAATGTACGGTTCCATTAGACTAACTTGGTTACATGTATTTATGTATGTGAGCACACACACACACACACACACATATATATATATATATATATATATATATGAAACCAATGCTACTATTGGCATGAATTGAATCAGCATTACTATAAACTATAAACAACATGAATGATGGATTCCTGGGAGATTTTGGGAGCAATTTAAAAAAATGCAAGTACTCTGACGTTTGTAGTAGATCATCTCAACAGAAAAAAACAAATTAGATCAACATTGAGCTTTTAGAATTAATGCTGGTTCGCTTCAAATCAAATCGCTGGATCAAATCGCGTGGTCGAGTCGGTAAAGCTCATGGTTGCTAAACCGAAAAGTCTCGAGTTCGAACCCTCGGGCAGATGAGGCTCGTTAGCTGGGGACAGCCACTCGTCTAGGAGAGACAACTCCAAAATTAAACAACTGCTGCCTTGTAGTTTGTTCTTGGTTGGACAAAGGCTATGGAAGCAAATCCAAAAAGAAAAGCAGGCTGAAATCGGAGTCAATGGCCTCAATGGCGCATAACCAGTTGACACGTAACGCTTAATTGTGTTGGAGGCGTGGTCGAGTCGGCAAAAAGCTCATGGTTAATAAATTCGAACAAAGTCTCGAGTTCAAACCCACTGGCAGATAAATCTCGATCCCCTTCAATACTAATAATTAAGAACGAAGAAGAAGAAGAAGAAAACCAAACATTTGTCATTGTGGAGTAATAACTTGACAGAGCTCAAGGACAAGCTAAAATAGTTGGAGGTCCAGTAAAACATGCACGTTTCGCTGCACAACTGGACAGCTCTACAAGAAATACCGCGAGTTGAGGCATTATTATGTGACTAACGGTATAGTCTTCCAGAATATACACCTAATCTTAATCAAATAAAAAATTGAAATAAAAATGTTAGTGGCTCTTTAAAAACTGGAAAATTTTGTAAATTGTAACTTTTGGCTCTTCCATCTCAAAAGGTTGCCGACCCCTGGTATATCCTATTAGCTAGATCAGTTTATTTTTTTAATGGTACATAATCACTGAATAAATACTTCCTTTCATCTTAGAGTGCACTATATCCAGCAGCTCAAGCATTGTTTGCTCGGTGGTCACCTCCTTCAGAAAGAAGCAGATTGGTGGGTGTTTCACTTTCAGGTAGTAAATTGCTGTTTTATGACTGAGTGTATCACTTTAATAGCTGAAAACATTTTTATTTAGGTTTAAAAAAAAACATAAAATTAGTTCAATAAAAATTGGATTTCAAATGTTTAAGGAGTTATCATATTAAAGTACCAAATACAAAGTAGTAAAAATGACTATTTTTACTTAAACTGAAAGCCTACATTACTCTAGCAAATTAAACTCTTTAAAATACAAATATTGATTGAATGAAAGTATTAAATGCTGCAGTCATAATTTCAAATTGTAGTTTCACAGATAAAGATTTTATTTTTAATATTTTGAATGAATTCATGATACAACCATTTTATATGGTGGTGTAAAAATCCATACATAATCTGCAAATTTTCAATTAAATGAATGAAGTGCTACTATTTTTAATTGGTTGCAAATATTATATACCTACATCAAATATATTCCACCTGGACATCACCCGATGGCAAAACAAAGAACCAAATTGATCACATCACAGTTTCCAGAAAGTGGAGAAGTTTAATGGATGTTAGGGCGAAACGAGGTGCAGATGCAGCCTCAGACCACCAACTCGTGGTTGCAATACTAAAATTAAAACTAAAATCTAACAGGGATCGAGCTGATAAACCGCACTTTAAATTCAATACAACATATCTTAGGTGTCCAAAAATAAAGGCAGACTTTAACTGCGCTGTAAAAAATAGGTATGAAGCACTCTCCAGCCTGGCAGAAGAAACAGTAGAGCAAAAATGGCTAGGAATACAGGAACTATGTAAGTCAACATGCACTGACATATTGGGGAGAAGAAAAAATGAACAAAAAGAATGGATCACAACAGAGACATGGGCCAAAATTGAAGATAGAAAAGAGATAAAGCAGAAGATTAACAAATGTAAGGATAAAAAAGAGAAAATAAACCTCATAACACATTATTGTGAAGTAAATCGCATGGTCAGGAAAAGTGCAAAAGAAGACAAAAGACAGTTCATACAGGAGATGATAGAGGAGGCAGAAACTGCGGCACGACAAGGAAAAATGAAGAGGCTCTATGAGGTAACCAGGACACTATCAGGTAAGAACATTAATCCCAACAAACCAGTAAAGGATAAAGTAGGAAATATCTTAACAAGTGACACAGAACAGAGAGACAGATGGGTACAACACTTTGATTTTAAACCATCCTCTCTCATCAAACACCCCGGATATACCACCTGCAAATCACCTACTAGATGTGTGTACAGATCCACCCACAAAGTTAGAAACAATAAGAGCAATAAAAAGCATGAAAAATGGCAAAGCAGCTGGCCCGGGCGGCATCCCACCAGAGGCACTCAAGGCAGACCCAGCCATATCAGCAGACGTACTACATCCTCTACTTAAGCAGATTTGGGAAGAAGAGATAATCCCATCTGACTGGAAACTGGGATACCTGATAAAACTGCCAAAGAAGGGAGACCTGACACAATGCAACAACTGGAGAGGGATAATGCTTCTTTCAGTTCCAAGTAAGGTGCTAACAAGAATCATCCTAGAGAGACTTAGAGATGCCTTGGACAAAAAGCTGAGACAAGAACAAGCTGGTTTTCGTCAAGACAGGTCATGTACTGACCACATTGCCACGCTGCGCATCATTATTGAACAGTCCCTTGAGTGGCAATCCCCCTTATACATGACTTTGGTCGACTTTGAAAAGTCGTTTGACAGCGTGAATAGAGATGCTATCTGGAGTTAATGAGCCACTATGGAATACCCAAAAAATTTATATCTATCACACAGAAACTATATGAAGACTCCACCAGTCAGGTAATACACAAGGGAAAGCTAACAAAACCATTCACGATGACGACAGGAGTAAGACAGGGATGTATGCTATCGCCAATGATATTCTTGATGGTAATCGACTGGATCATGCTGAGGGCCACAAAAAACGACACAGGAATCCAGTGGAGTTTCACAAAAAGGTTGGAGGATCTTGATTTTGCCAATGACATCTGCCTACTATCTCATAAGCATCAACACACGCAAGCCAAACTAAATCGGCTGTCTGAAGAAGCCTCCAAAATTGGACTAAAAATCAATAAAAACAAAACAGAGGTCATCAGAATCAATAACAGCCAGGACCTGCCCAAACAGCTAAATGGAGAAGATTTACGAGAAACAAACACATTCACATATCTGGGAAGCGTGATCAATAAGGACCGGGGAGCAGACGAGGACATAAAATGCCGTATCAACAAGGCTAGATGTGCCTTCAACTCACTGCGCCCGATGTGGAGGTCCACGGCCCTGTCACTCCAGAGCAAAATTGGGATTTTCAACACAAATGTTAAGGCACTGCTACTCTATGGCTCGGAGACCTGGAGAGTTACGAAGACAAATACTGATAGGCTACAGGCGTTTGTTAACAAATGCTTACGACATATTCTCAAAATAAGATGGCCAGACAAAATATCAAACAAAGACCTGTGGCAAATTTTAAAACAACAGCCAATAGAGAAAGATATCAAGGCCCGTAAATGGGGATGGATCGGACACACGTTAAGAAAAGAAATAGAAAACATCGCAAAACATGCATTGGACTGGAATCCCCAGGGGAAAAGGAGGGTGGGCCGGCCAAGGAAAACATGGAAGAGAACGGTTGAGGAAGAGGCGAAAACAGCTGGGCTCTCATGGGCACAGATTAGAGGAGCAGCCCAAAACTGAGTCCACTGGAGATGTGTGGTTGCAGCCCTTTGCTCCCCAGGGGCCACAAAGGAGTGATGATGATGATGATCAAATATAATGTAGGAGGAAAATTGAGTTATACATATTCAAATATTTATTGCAGCAATTTTTGCTTATTCTAAGCGATGAAAAAATAATCCAAATTTCTTACTTTTACGTTCCAACTACATAGGTGGACAGTTTGGCAATGCATTGATCTTTCCTATTGGTGGACTTTTATGTAGCAGTCTAGGGTGGGACTCAGTATTTTATGTTATGGGTAAGTTTATTTAACAAATAACAATTTCATTTTCAATAGTCTTTTCTAGGCACATTAAAAACTTATGTAATAATTTACAGGAGCCATTGGTTTTGTGTGGTGTATACTTTGGTATGTACTAGTATACGACAGCCCTTCTCTCTCTAGAAGAATATCATCTGCTGAAAGAGGGTACATTCAACATCATGTTTTGTTCAGAGATGGGCAAAAGCCAGTAAGTTGTCATATTCAAACTGAAATGTTTTCCAACAGAATCATACTTTTGGACATTTAAATTTAAGATTATTTTTCCTTCTTAAGTTGATGCCTTGCTATTTTCTGTAAACTTTTACCCTCACGAAAATGCATATAGTCATAGGAATGAAAAATGTTCTTAGAATGGCTTGTTACAGTTACTGTTTTTTTTTTACAGCAACCTATGCCTTGGAAATCTATTTTTAAATCCTTGCCATTTTGGGCTATACTTGTTGGTCATACTTGTGGAAATTATGGCCTTTACATGTTGCTCACCCAAATACCCACATACATGAAAGAAGTACTCAAATTTGATCTTAAATCAGTGAGTATTATCTGCCTTTTATTTTTACAGACACCAACACGATAATTATGTGTTTGGTCATAATTTCATGACCTTTAGTTTTACATTAACATCTCAAACTAATAATTGATTTAAAATGTTTATGAGTTTCACATATTTTTCAAAAGCTAAATGGTTTATTCTTGTTTTAGAATGGTGCTTTTTCAATGTTGCCATATCTAAGTATGTGGCTGTTTATTACTATTGCTGGGGTAACATCAGACCTTCTCATCACTCGAAATATCTTGTCACGTGTTGCAACTAGAAAAGTTATGTCAGCTATAGGTAAGTTTAATCCTATTAAAAAGTAAATTTTTCGCCCTCTAGTTCTGCTTAGTTTTCTAAAAAGTTGTTAATATTACACGACACATCTCATTTATTGATTGAAAACTATCCAAAAATAATTTTTAATGACAGTCTTGCGATGGATTTTGACCCCTTCCATTCAATTCGCAGGCCTTTTTACTTTCTTGTATTATATATGAAGTATAGAGAAAGTCTTGTAATCGTGCAAAAAAAAAAAATCGAGATTTTTACAAATCTCGACGTTTTACATCTCACTGATACGGAAAAACATAATTTTGCAATCTTGTCCGTATGTCTGTCTGTGTGTGTGTTAACACGATAACTTGAGTACCGTTACAGCTAGGTTGATGAAATTTCATATATAAGTATTTTATCAAAATCGTAGATCCGTATCAACTTTTGAGCTATTTCCGATAACCGGAAGTGGTACTTTTTCTACTTTGAATTTTTCAAAAGCCTATAACTTGAGTACTATTTCAGATAGATAAATGAAATTTCACATGTAAGTAAAAGATCTAATTCTCTACCTTCTGTTAAATTTTGAGTAATTTCCGTTGACCGGAAGTACTAATTTACGCTTCTTCCGATTTCTCAAAAAAACTAATGTAAATTTTTAAAGTACTAATAATATTGCACACTATTATGCACTTTTTTATTTGGCGTTCACTTGGTGTGCAATTCTTTTGTCTACGAGATTTTATTCTATTTTTAAAACTTTAAGTATTTAAAATGGATTAAAAATCATGTCTATATCCCGAGTTCCCATACAATGTTGTTTTATATAAGAATATTCGAGAAAGTTTAGGGGAGATCACTCCCGGTTTATTTAACCACTTAAACATATTTCTTTACAAATAACTGTAAGATGTTCAAAATTGAATAGCTTTTAGTAGGATAACTAAATAAAACAAATGCATTAAAAACTAAATATTCTAAATGTTAAAATTAAAAACAAAACTAAGCAATTGGAAAATTAATATGTGATTCTGACACCATATAAGTTTTTATTAGTATTTTCAGAAAGGTGGTTTATTTTTTGTTAAAACACTGAAATTGTTTATCATTTCTGAGTAAGTAGGGCGAAAAAAAAAGGCTGAGCTTGACAAAACACACCATTAAAGCATCACTTAAATCGCTCTAGGCTTGGTCTTAGAATCACGAGTTCTTGACATAGCAGCTTTCTAAAAGCTCTGGGACAGTTTTTAAACAAATCAGGATGCACATTTTGTTTTGTTTAAAACTTGATATTAATTAACTTTTTAAAATGTATAGAATTGAATATAGGGTACACTATTTTAATAAAAAGGGATAAATAATACATTTAATGCTAACAGATCCAACTCACTATATTAGGTAAATCTATTTACCTGTTGTCCTATGTTCTCTAAATTGATTCAGCCAATTAATTGTACTTTAATATTTTTCTGTTTCATAACATTTGTTTTATTTTTAGAAGTCTTTTATTTCATACTATTAATACTTTACACTCCAACTTTATTTTATAATTTCAGGCCTATTTGGACCTGCTATTTGTTTAGTAGGTGTGACTTTCATGGACTGTACTCAACAAATTGGTGCAGTTGTTCTACTGTGTGGCACTGTTGGTTTATCAGGTGTTGCATTTGCAGGCTACATGGTCAATCATGGAGATATTGCACCTCAGTTCGCTGGAACTTTGTTTGGTATAACAAATGTTGCTGCTACTATTCCTGGTATTCTAGCACCTTATATTGTTGGTGCTATTACAACAAACGTAAGTGTGCATATTATAATTAAAATAAAATAAAAATGTGGGGGATGGCGTGTTTGGGTCAGTAAAGGTCATGGTAGCTCAACTTAAGTCATGAGTTTGAAGCCCCTGGCAGATAGCAACTCATGTAGGAGAGAAAACACCTGTCTAACAACTGCTGCCTTGTAATTTGTTCTAGAAGGGACAAAGGCTATGGAAGCAAAGTCAGAAAGGTAAGCAGGCTGAAATTTGAATCAAGGGGCTATATAGTGGATAACTTGTTGACATATGTTAACAGAAATCCCATACAGCATTACAATTAAGAATGAAGAAAACATATTCTGTTTAAAACATATTGTAACAGCACGTTTCACTTACATTTACAGCAATGTTATAGGTGAAACTTTTATTTGTTTGTTACATTTTATTGCAGGAAACAATTATTTGATGTTTACATTTTATTGCAGAAAACAAGAGAGGAGTGGCAAATTGCATTTTTCATTGCAGCTGCTATATATGTATTTGGTGGCATATTTTATGTAGTATTTGCAAAGACCACATTGGAAAAATGGGCTAAGTCACCTCCTACAAAAGAACAGGATGCTGACTTGCAAGAGTCTCATCACATGATTGACATTGGAAATAAAATATGAGAGCATGTTTTGAATTTTTGAACAAGAAATGTGTGCTTTTTTGAATGTATTATTACTACTATTACAGGTGATTTTTAAAAATTAGATCTTCATTATCCTAAGTTAAACTGTACATAACTATAGATATCTTACTTTAAGAATGGCTATAGTGCTTTAGGAAAACATATTTAATATGATTTTTTTATTTTATTACTTTTAAAAATCTATATTCTAAAAAAGTTGTTTACAAAGTAAATGTTGCAATTAACTAACTTTTTTTGCAATAAAATCAAATATGATTAATTTAAATAAAAAAAGTTTACTGCCACTGAATTATTCCCTGCTTTATTTCGGCCTACCAATGACTCTTAAGAGACTTGCATGTTTAATAGTGATGTATAATATGTGTAATAATGAAAACTATAGTGTTTGAACAAATATATAAACATCTTAATATGATGAATGAGCATTTGAACTTTATTTCTTTAATGATTTCCTTTCAAAGGTGCTAAGTAACACAACTGAATATTTTTCTTGCCAATGAAATTGTAAATTTTAATTGAAATTTTGAACACTAAAAATAATTCAAAAATTTGCACAATGAAAATTAACTTGTAATCTTAATATAATTGTTAATTTTTTAAAACTGTGATTTTGTTAAATATTACCTATTTATAAAGTTAAATGCATCATATACTTCTATGAAAATCACAGTCAGAACTATCTGTATATTTTTTAAATGCTGTAAGTGTGCCATATATAGTTTGGAAATATTGTTTTAAAGTCTCTCTGTGATTATTTGTTTACAAGACCATTTAAATGTGTTCCTGCGTGAATTGTTTAGAAAAGGTTTTTTTAATGGTACTTTAGAAACAAGACTCAAGTTTTCAAGAGTACTTAATTCAAGCACAAAAAACTAAGCTTGTTAGAAGCCTGAATCAATGTAAGGACGTAGGCAACTCAATGTAAATACTCAAAGGTGGTTTAATATGAATTATTTTACCATTTTATAAAATAACAATATAAAATTCAATTAAGTATTTAAAGTATGTATTGCAAGGCGCTAAAGCTTGTAAAGCTAGAGAGAGGTAAATTTATTACAAAATTTTAAAAATTATAATTTATTGTTTAATTATAACGCTTATAAGTTTGTAATTTACAAGTTTTTTGTTTGTTTTTATCTTGCTTAGTTTTTGCATTTTAAACTATAGTTGGCAAAAATAACAAGATATTTAATCCGTTTTATACAGGTCAGTGAATAGTACATTTTCTGAAAAATAAAATAAAACCAACACATTTTTACAAGATCGCTTGTCACTATCTGTAGCAGAGCAAACTATCCAAGGATAACCTGGAAAGTCTCACTTTCTTACCAAGAAAATATTTTGATTCTATGACAACTTTAGACTCTTAAACTGTCAAGCTGGGGTTAGAAATGAAATATTGAGAGAGAATAAGAATTTTGGCAATGATCTTCTATAGTAGACTATTATTTATTAACATTTATGGTATTAACATTGAAGCTTTCTATATGCTGCGAGTGTTGTAACATCATAGTTATTAAAACCTATTTTGAGCAGGAATTGTTGGTAATGAAACTAATAGAAATTGTGTTTGAAATATGTAAGCTTATAATACATATACTTATAAACCATTGTTTTTTTTAATTAGTTTATTTAATTGCTCCAATATTAGATATTAGTAAATGAAAATTTGGTATGTTTTATTCATTTGTTTTGACTATAAATAGCATGGAGTCGACCATGTGGTTATTAAAAAACATTTACATTATTTTCATATATTAAAATATCTTCTTGTTGAAAGAAGAAAGTATTTTTTGCCATAAACTCTGTCATTACTGTCATATCAGCTCCCTATATAGTCATTTAAAATGAACATATTTGCTTTAAAAAAAAAAAGCTCAGGGGTAATGAAATCTGGTTATTTTATTCTTTATCTATTTTTATAAATCAAGCTTTTTTTGACATACATAACTCTTAAAAGTCAGATTGTAATGCTGCATCTAAATACAAAATTATCACTAATGTATATCTAGTTTAGGTAATTAAATCAAGTATTAAAACCTTTATATAAACAAACTAGCCGTCCCGGCCCTGCTCTGGCTTCTGTGAAAAACCTTTGTTAAAGACCATTACCTGTGTGTTTAGTAATCATCATAAACCCGGCACTGCCCACCCAAACCACAACCAACCAAAACCAAAAAACGCAAACACAATTACAAATGAAAACAAAAACCTAACAACAAACAACCACCAATACAAAACAAAGAAAAAACAAACAAAAAAGGAAACGAAAACAAAAACCTAACAACAAACCCAGCCACAACCACAAATACAAAACACAAAGAAAAAACAAACAAAAAAGGAAACAAAAACCTAACAACAAACCCAACCACAACACCAATACGAATCCAAAGAAAAAAAAAAACGAAAAAGCAAACGAAAACAAACCAAATCCAAACGCAAAACCAACCACAAACACAAACAAAAAAACACAAACGAAAAAAGAAAGAACAAAAATGAACCAAATCAAAACGCAACCACTAACGCAAACCCTACCTAAACACAAAGAAGACACAAACACGAACATAAACGCAAAGTGCTCACAGTCTAGCCCGGGGCAGAATCGCCTGTTTCAGCTTAATAAACGACTATAGTACCCCAACTTATTCATAGTCGCACTCACTTAAACGAACGTAGGTGCCAAACCAAACGAACAATTATAATACTCCAAGCTTATCCGTAAAATACATACAACATTTGTCAACGACAAACTTATTACAAACATACAGAATTGAGCTTTATATATTAGATTATAATAGTAAAAAATAAGGTTGGTTTTTATAATTACTTTTTCTACTTTTTAGTATTTAGATATAACAAAGTCAACATTTAAACCATTTTAATTTGTTCTATTCTTTTCGTTATTAATAGTTGACAACCCACTCAAATTTATATTAAGACATAATTGCTTTAAAACACACTCTGTATCAATTACCTTCCCCTTTAATGTTATCAGTGGTCTACTCTCAAGTTTGTAAAATTCATGTCTGATACTGTTACTATTCTACTCTAGATCTTTTACCTCCTTCAAAAGAACTAATTTAATACTAAAAATATTTTGCTGGAAAATGTGGGACATTTTTGCTTTCTCATTGGAGGCAAATTTGTCTAAAAAGAAACCACTGCAATTGAAATAGTCACAATTGAGTTAAAGATATGACCTAGCATCCATCCCAGACAGACCTAAGTAAAAGCTTTTAAAATAATAAAAATGAAACAGGAGCTATCATAAATTATTTGTAAATATGTTGTTAACTTTTTTTTTACGCAACACATTCTAGATAACACTTTAATAACAAACATTTTTAAAGGTAAATAATTACTAAAGAAATTATTAGTATTATAAAGACAATTAAGTGGTTAGATTAATTGTTTTATATGTGATTGGTACTCTGCACAATTAATTTAAAAGTTGAACAATTTGTTGTCTCAGTTGACTTAAACTGTTTAAACCCAGACATCTTCTAAATACGTTTTGTTGATCCTCTTTTTCATCACAAATAGGTGTGCATCCTCGGAGGACATACCTTTAATGAACAAATGCAAAAAAATAAAAAAATAATATTTTTTACATTTATTAGAACTTGAGAGAAAATGATTGAGTATTTCTTGTCATTGTACTAGTTGAAGTAGAATAATGGAGTAAAAGAAGGTATCCTATAGTTGTGATTCATGTACTCAAGAGAAATGAACTATATTAAAGAAAACTTATTTATTGTTTTTAATTTAAGAATGACTAGTTAAAAGGTCACTAATAATAGTAGTATTTACCTTTTTCCTTCTGCAAAATTTCCTCAAAAGCATCATTAACATTCTTGGCCATATTCTTTGCATCACCGCACACATACACTAATGCACTTGATTCAACAAGCAGACGACAGAGTTCAGGGGCAAGTTGACGCATTTTGTCTTGCACATAACATGAATTTGCATCCAAGGGAAGTGATGGGTCACGTGAGTAGGAAACATGTAATTTAGTCAGTATTTCGTCTCTTTCAAATCTCTCTAATTCTTCCCTTTAAAAACATTTTAGAATCAAATTTGATTTTGCAAACTTGGAATAGAACTTTTATATATAGAACAATATTAGTTGATGGTGTTTACAACAGCAAACTATAATATTTAGAAAGCCAAAGGACGTCACAGTTCACTCTAATAAGAACCTCACTTAATTGGAGAAGTTGTTGGCCCTGCTACTTTATGGAATAATTCATTCATTTAACAGAGATACTTTTTAGATTTGAATAAATAATGGCAACTTACTTGAAAATAAAATCAAGACTTTTATTCCTACAGCCAAAAAACAACCAAGTTTGTCCATACTGATCCACTGTTTTTCTTTTAGCATTTCTCTGTTGTAAAAAACCTATGAATGGGGCCACACCAGTACCTGGGCCAATCATCACTAGAGGTTTTGAGAGATCTTCAGGAGGTCGAAAATGCTGATTTGTCCTCATGAATATGGGTATCTTTACAAAATATTGACTAAATATATAGCAGCAATTAAAGTATGAATTTTTTTTTAGATACTAAATTCAACATACCAAGATAAAGAAAAAAATTAAAATATACCATAATCTACATTAGCAAGGTAACATAAAAAAATGAATTATTTACACACACCTATAGGTGTGCATAAATAAAGATAAAACCATAAATTATTTTCTTCCTGTAAATAGGCAGTAAGTCAATACCTTTATGAGCTGAACAGCATTTTTTTCAAACTGCATGCAAGAGGTTATATCATCCAGCCATCCAGTGCAAACACCACGTCTCTGATAATGGTGCCCTTTCTCCACGTTATAATTTATTTCAACCACATTAAAAACAATATCAAGTTGATCAGGGCTAGTCTCTGGACAACTGTCAAACAACAAGAGGTAATAAATACTATGTTATAATTCAGAAAACCATGAGTCTTGTAGAAGATGGGATAAATGCTTTTAAAAGCCACTGAAGGAATTAGGCAATCAACTTTTAAAAACTAGACCAACAAAATGAACAAGTAATACTAAATTCTAAAAGAGGACTGTACTGGAGAACATTCTTTTGACTATGTATGTAACAAAGTATAGTCTTCGCAAAATTTAAAAAAAAAAAGATTTATATCAATTATATCTCAAGAATTTAATTCATTTTATAATCTTGCTTGTATGTTGAATCACTCCTATCTCAAAGCTAATGAAATCCTTAAAATCCCACCCCCCCCCCCCCCCGTTGCTTAGGATATGTTTTACTATCTCGAAATTGGGATTTTGACGGTTCTGAAGGTTTTACACCTCCCTGAGTCTGAAAAACTTACTTTTGAAATTTTGTCTTATGTCTTTCTGTGAACTTGAACTTGAGTGCAAGTTTCAGTTATGATAACAAAATTTCAAATATAAGTATCATACCATATTTATAGTTCGGTATTAACTTTTGAGAGATTTCTGGTAACCGCACTTACAAGTATTACATACACACACACACTTTTATACATATATACATTTATACATCCATATACATATACATTTATACATCCATATACATATACATTTATACATCCATATACATATACATTTATACATCCATATACATATACATTTATACATCCATATACATATACATTTATACATCCATATACATATACATTTATACATCCATATACATATACATTTATACATCCATATACATTTATACATCCATATACATATACATTTATACATATACATTTATACATCCATATATACATATATATTTATACATATATATTTATACAAATATATTTATACATAAATATACACATAAATATACACATAAATATACACACACATATATACACACACATATATACACACACACATACACACACACACATATACACACACACATACACACACACACATATACACACACACACACATACACACACACACATATATACACACACATATATACACACACATATATACACACACATATATACACACACATATATACACACATATATACACACACATATATACACACACATATATACACACACATATATACACACACATATATATATATACATATATATATATACATATATACATAAATACATATACATATATATATATATATATATATATATATATATATATATATATATATATATATATATATATATATATACCTCACGAGATCAGCCTCTCAACTGACCAATCTTATTTGACTAGTCTTACTAAAGAACAGACCAGCTTCTCTCAACAGACCAGCCTCTATGAACAGAACAGTCTGGCCTTTCAAGAATTCAATGCGACAGACACTGCAATACAACCCTGATGCCATTATCTACTTCAAAGTCAATTAGCAGATAGTTAGCAATATATAAACTTGGGTTGCAACATTAAGATCCTATCCCTGGTCCCTAACAATTTGTACAAGAGCAGAAGAAAGATTAAAGCTGTCAAATATGAGCACCTACAAGAAGGTCATAAATGTACATTTTTTGCTAACTTACCCAACTTTTAAACATTTTACCCACTTTAATATTTTCTCAAGTGACTTTTTAAAAGAATAAATAAAAACTAAACAAATTTTTTTATATGGATGCATTTTTCTTTGATGCCCATTTTTAAAGATAAGTAAACCATAAGCCATAAGTAAGTAGTTATTAATTAAAACCATACCCAAACATCTCAACTTAAAATTAAATCATAATGTAGAATAAACTCAAATAATAGAAATATGAGCACAAAACTATATTCTAGATATTATTAGGAATTAATGATAACTTTTAAACATAAACATAAAAAAATTACGTTCCTTGGAAAAAACGAACGGACTTGGCTGAGAGCAAAATTCTCGGTTCCAACCGGCTAAGTCTGCGCGCACTAAGATAAGACGGTTTGGCCGCGAGAGTTTTAAACTGAGCTAACCTGCTATAATGTTGTAAATATTAACAAAACTCATTTCAAATCGCTACAGTATAGTCGGTAGAGAGTTTATTCGCACGTATAAATAAAATGATTTTTAATTAGAGCAATCGAGAATGAACTAATCAGTTTTTTGTCTCTCCTGTAAAATTTACATTTTCGGAGTTAGACTGTTTTTGCCCGAGACCATTGATATGTATATATATATGTGTATGTATACGTGTGCATGCATGTGTGTGCATGCATATGTGTGTATAATGGTAGTGCTAGAGCCTCTCATATAGCAGTCATAACATTTGGTGGAGCAGCGAAACAACGACAGTAGGCCTCAACGACCATGCTATGACGACTCTTATTGTGAAATCCCATGGGTGAAGATCTTTGTGAAATCAACTTGACTACACATAATATACGACGTATTGTACCAGGACAAGGGAATCCAGTGTGACGGGAAGTGTGTCATCGCATTGGTTTAGTGTGTGGACTGTATTTTCATTAACCAAGATAAGTACCTTCCTCTAATTATTTATAAGTATTAGGGATTTTTCGGTCCTGTGCTGGGTATTGTACCAGTTTTCTTCTGTTTGGTTTCAGTTTCAGTCTATTGGTGCCATTATCACTTGTTTAATACCTTATTATAATTGCTTCTTTAAATATCACCAACATTACAACATGCCTCCATTGAACGAAATACTAACTTGAACTAAGCCCGAGTTAGGCCCAAAAAATAGTGGTGACTCATCGCTTATGAGGAAAACAAGTGCAAAGCAAGACAAAGTTGTTGATGCAGATAAAGTATTTGAGGTAGTCCAGAAAAGACTTATTATATCAGATGTCTTTAGAAGAATACAGAATTAAAGTAGGCTACAGAGTTCACAACACTGAAGTCATCAACAATGACTTCAATGCCTAAAGTAAAAACACATCACAGCAGGATTTACCGACGACCTTAACACTCTCAAAGTCATGGTACCATCTAAAACAAGTAACAGCAACAATACGCTTGCAATAGAAAGCCACACCAGCAAACAAATCATCAATTCAGAATTACAACAGTAACAACCTTGATAAAAAAAAGCGTACAACAATCAGAAAACGCCAGCAGTAAAATACCTCTAGTCAAAGCAACAAGCAACAAATTGTCACAAGACATTAGACAACTAGGAATCCCAATACAAGCCCAGATAGCAATAAGCAAGCAAGACACAACACAAATAGAAATCTTCAGTAGGAAAACAAAGACAATCTCAGAAACAGCTATCAACAAACAACAACAGCAAAACTCAACAATGGACACAGACACAACAACAAACAAAAGAAAAAAAGACGACAGCCCACAGAAAATCAAAAGACCACTCAAACTACTGAAATCTGGTAACACTGAAAAAAAAAAAAACAGCAATCAATCCAATCATCAACGCTGAACTAATCCAAGACGCCGAGGATACAGAGAGCATAGAGCAAGAAGACATAAGATGCTGACTCTGCTGGATACATTTTGACAATGAAGAACATTAGATAGAACATGAAAATGAGCATCCGAAATTTACAAAATGCTTGCACTGCGAAAACAAAATCAAAAGCAGTCAAGCAATGAGTCACCAAGCGAGGAAACACACAGAGGAACCTGTGTTCCGTTGTTTCTACTGTGACATTTGATTCTTCACAGAAGAGCTCTGGAGTATCCACAATAATGAAACGCTCTGGGAAAAAGAAGATGAAGAGGAATTCTACAAAATCCACTTCTGCTTTACACCAGATAACAGATTACTAAGAATAACTAAGACATAGAATCCATTTGAGCTTTGTAATTGTCATGAACTTTATGTTCTCTAAAAACAAGAATTGAGAGTTATGACAAGCACAGATTAATTTTTACAAACATTTCATGTATGCATTTTTCATGTGAACCTGCTCTTGCAGCCTACCCATGCTCGAGTGGGGAAGCAGAAACAGAGGAATTATATTAAAGGCAAAAAAATAAAAATAAAATAACGGAGCCACAGAACCCATATGAGCTTTAGGCCCCTATATATATATATATTAGATATATATATATATTAGATATATATATATATATTAGATATATATATTATATATTAGATATATATATATATTAGATATATATATTATATATTAGATATATATATTATATATATATATTAGATATATATATTATATATTAGATATATATATTATATATTAGATATATATATTATATATTAGATATATATATTATATATATTAGATATATATATTATATATATATATATTAGATATATATATTATATATATATATATATTAGATATATATATTATATATATATATATATTAGATATATATATTATATATATATATAATATATATTATATATATATATAATATATATTATATATATATATAATATATATTATATATATATATAATATATATTATATATATATAATATATATTATATATATATAATATATATTATATATATATAATATATATTATATATATATAATATATATTATATATATATAATATATATTATATATATATAATATATATTATATATATATAATATATATTATATATATATATAATATATATTATAGAGTCCTTGCAAACACGTGACCTAAATCACGTGATACCTACGCCCGCCGCCACAGTGGTGTACATCAGACGTAAACACAATCAGCTGTTCGCCAGCGCTGGACGTGTTCACCAGCGCTGGACGTGTTCACCGTATGTAAAGAATCGCGCCCGCGGAAAAGGAAAAATATGTTAAAAAACTTGAACTCTTAGGAATTGAAGATCCTTATACAGTTATTGACAGTTTCGTGGATAATATAAATATGTGGCCGAAATTTCTAAATAAAAATACTGTTAGTAATACCGTTTGCGTTTAGAGTTTAAGTAGACGAAGCTGATCAAATGCAGTAATATATTAGAGGTTATCTACTGTAGCAAACGTGAGACCACTTAACTCCTACAAAACCCACACTACAACGGCTAATATAATCCATGGGTAATAACCAATCTGGGTAGCATGTTATACAATTTAAGACCCTTATAATCCAGCAGGGAAGTAATCAGACACATTAATACTGACGTTCAACCCTCATGATGGCTGCCCCCACCTGTATCTAGCCCACAATAAAACCAAAGAGGAGTCTGCCCTGCCCTCCCCTGAAAATGTCTCACCTCCGTGATACCCAGCCCCACAGAGATAGTATTTCTGATATAATTTTGACCCTCAGGGCCCAGCAGGGAGAACAAAGGGGAAAGTCCCACTGCTCTCCCCTCAACACTTCTCACCTCGGTGTCATGTTATGTCATTTATAGCACACACGGCTTATCAGGGGAAAGCATTAAGGCATTAAGAATCTTAACTCTGGACAGCTACACACTAGTATACTAGCTACACACTAGGTGCCTACTGTAAACTACTAGACTGTAGGCCCTATGTAGACCTGCAATTGTATCAATTGTAGACTGGGTCCATTGTTATTATTCTAAACCATCTCACTTATAATGTGTCTAGCTTGATTTGTTTCTTTTATAAACAGTGGATTTAAAAAAAAATTAGCCTAATCATTAGGCTAACCAAATAATAATAATGTGGTTATTTGTTGTTGGCTGGTATGATCTAGATTGTACTACTAGGCTACAAAAACTTGGTAGACCAATTACTAGATATGAATTTGAATTTAATTAAACTCAGTCCAGTATCAGATACATATTGCTGTAAAAAGACAACAAAGTAGGTAGGCCTTAGTAATTTATTAAAGCCTTCTACTACAATAATATCAACTAGATCTACATGCTTGTATAAAGTTTTTACAATTTAATTTAAGTAGCAGATTCTAGATCTAAGTCTAGTCATGTAATCTATTTCAATTTCAGAAAATTTCGTTTGCTAAAAAAATGATTAGATAATAGAGCGAGATTTTAGATCTTAGAGACAATTAAATGCTTTATTAGGCCTATTATGACTACTTTTGATTTATTATGGTGTATTTTGAATCGCATGTAGATCTAAAGTAATTAAATTTAAGTAAAGAAGTAGATTCTAGATTCTATGTCTACCCAGCGGAGCCAGGTATTAGGCCTACTATTAGATCTTATTATTCTTATTAGCCTATTACTTTTGACTTTGTCTTTTACTATTAGTATTTGTGAAGGTCGAGCATATTTGTTTTATTAATAGTTATCTTTTATAATTAAAATGAAGTTTATTATTTTACTGTCCTTACATGAAACAAAGTATCGAGAACTGCATTTGATCAGATTCGGCTACTTTAACTCTAAACGCAAACAGTATTATAACAGTATTTTTATTTAGAAATTTTGTCCACATATTTATTTATACGAAACTGTCAATAACAGTATAAGGATCTTCAATTCCTAAGAGTTCAAGTTTTTTAACGTATTTTTCCTTTTCCGCGGGTGCGGTTCTTTACATACAGTGAACGCGTCCAGCGCTGATGAACACGTCCAGCGCTGGCGAACAGCTGATTGTGTTTACGTCTGATGTACACCACTGTGGCGGCGGGCGTAGGTATCACGAACGGACGTGACGTCATATGAAAGGACTCTATATATATATATAATATATATTATATATATATATATTATATATATAATATATATATATATAATATATATATATATATATATATAATATATATATATAATATATATATTATATATATATAATATATATTTATATATATATAATATATTATATTAATATATATAT